>NC_143535.1:18852548-19097548 GCF_031878675.1 Megascapheus bottae
TGTGGCAATTTGGTGAGATGAAGGGGTTGATGGCCTCAATACGAGCTGTTTTGTTGGAATGGATAGAGTTGAAAGCTCAATTGTTGTAAGTTGAGAAGAAAATGGGGAGGTTAGAAGGAACAAGATAGGGATATAGACAACACTGTTCAATTCACTCCTAATTACACACCACCCCACACCACAAAAGGTGGCTGCTGAGAGACTTTCCAAACCTGTTCACTGTCACTGAAATAACCTTAGCAAATGGGGGACAAAATAATATGAGATCCCGTGTTGGAACCCAGTCCCGTTTGAAATCAGTTGTCATTGTCAGGAAGCAGTTCTTTCTATTGACCTGAAAGATGGAAACCTACTGTAATTTTATAGAGGCATCGGCATGCTGAGCTTTGATACCATTCTCTGGCTGACTCCAGTGCTTTCGTGATCCTACCAGCTTTCTGCCTTGGTCCATTCGCACTCTTCATAACCAATACTGGTACCTTTGAGTGAGTTATTCATCTACTTCCCTCAGAGTGATGTGTATGCGGGTACCTTGATGGAAACCTTCAGTTTTGTGCTGCAGTAACAGAGTAACGGATGTTAGATGAGATTTAAAGAAGAGCAGTTTCATTGACCAAAGATTTTGGTGGCTGGAAAGCACTCCAGCTATATCATATTATAGGGAAGTCTAAAGGCTAAAGTGCCCTTGCATTCCCCATAAAAGAAGAGTAAAAAAGGTCTGAAGGCAAATCCAAAATAAGGCAGAACACTGGGACTTGACTCTTTTTGGTGTTGGTGGTGATGTTGATGGGGCTTGAATTCAGGGCCTGGGCAGTCTCCCTGAGCTCTTTCATTGAAGGCTAGTGTTGTACCACTAAGAACCACAACTCCATTTCTGGTTTTCTTGTGGTTAGTTGGAGAAAAGTATCTTATGGATTTTCCTGCCCTGGGTTGGCTTGGAACCATGATCCTTAGATCTCAGATTCCTGAGTAGCTAAGACTGCAGGTGTGAGCTACTAGCACCTGGCTAGATTCATTGTATAACAACTCTTTGCTTTAAAAGAATTTACCCAATATTGTGGAAATAGCATTAATCACTGTATAGTGTTGTACCCTTATAATCTCATTTTCTGTTAGATCCCCCACTTAAGGTCACTCTGAGGCAGCCTTCCAGTGCATAAACCTTAGCAGGGAACCAGAGTAACCACAGCATAAATAAACTTCATCACAATAATGAGTACTCAAAGAAGAGGCTACCTGCCATATTGGATGCATGCTAGGGACTTCATGCAGACTCCCATATTTCTATCCAATTCATGTCATTTACAAAATAAATAATTCAAATTCATTTTCTAAATTCTATTTACTTGTTCTTAAGTGTTAGTAGTGATGACCACCAAACTTTGCATGGAGTGTGGAGCTGCCAGGCATAGGGGATTCCGGTCTGTAATCCTAGCTACTCAGGAGGCTGAGAAGTGAGGTTTCTGGTTCAAAGCCAGCCTGGGTATTAAAATCCTTGAAATGCAGATCTCCAATTACCAGCAAAAAGCTGGAAAGTGGACATGTGGTTCATAAGTGAAAAAGCCATGCAAGAGTAAGAAGCGGTGAGTTCTAGCCTCAGCACTGGAATCTGAAGAACAACAAAAAATATGGCAGTGAAAATCCCAGGGAAGTCTGGAGACGGAGGTATGATGTGATCATTCCTGTTTGCTCTCATTTTTGGTTGGGCAGTCTTTTCCTGTGCTGTTATTTGCTCTGTATACCCCAGACTCGCCATATTTAAGAGGCAATAGATGTTTATTTCTTTACAAATACCATCTTTCTCACATGTCATTCAATGGCATCCTCCAATTCAAAGGGAGGAAATGTCTGGATGACTCTCCATTAGAAGTGTGCAATTAAAATTGTCAATTTCTTGAAATAGATGGTTGAGGGAAAAAAAACTATCATTTTTCCCCCACTGTGTGTTACCCTAAACCATAGATCTGTCATCAGGCAGCTAGAAACATGTGGGTACAGAGAAACTGTGGGACGATCCGAGTGGCACTTAAATTACATTCTTCCTTTGATGTTGAAGATACTTAGTGCCATTTAGTAGAATTCCAGTGTAGTTGGTTCCATAGAAGTGGGGCTGTTCTTTTGAGAAAGCCTCGGCTTTAGAGACTGAGGAAAAGAAATCAAGCCATCAGAAGAGCAGGGTTGGCATTTTCTGTCCCAGATTGTCATGGTATTAAATGCAGGGCAAGGCTCTTCAAGATTCTCTTCTCTCACGTGGAACTGGTAACTGCTAAGCAGATGCTCCAATGTGGGCTTCACTGGGAAGCCCAAATTTTTCCAGTCTTCCACTTGAAGGTCATGTTATTTCAGAGAGGAGGTGGCTAAAGCATACATAACAAATGGCAAATGGCCTGCTACTCAGGAAATTGATATTTGAAAATTACAGTTCGAAGCCAGCCTGAGCAGCAAAATCTGTGAGATTCTTATCTCCAATTACTCAGCAAAAAAAGCCAAATGTGCTTTAAATGATGCAGCACAATTTTTGGCTGAAATGATTAGAGACAGACAGAAGCTTTGAGTCCAATCTCCAGTACCATCATCAAAAAGATAAACCAAAACAAGAACTCAGGAAGCTGAGATTGGAGGATCACAGTGAACGGCCTGCCAAGTCAAGAAGCCAATGAGACTGAGATTCTTCTCTCTGATTAAGCACCAATGCATGAATTGGAGCTGTGGCTCAAGTGGTAGAGTGCTAGACCAGAGCAAAAGCGCGCTCTCTCTCTCTCTCTCTCTCTCTCTCTCTCTCTCTCTCTCTCTCTCTCTCTCTCTCTTTCTGTGTGTGTGTGTCTCTCTCTGTCTCTGTCTCTGTCTCTCTGTTATATGAGAGAGATAGATATAGATAGATATATAGATGTTTATACTCATATCCTCTCATGATCTGCCTGGAACTGAAATCCTACTTACATCTGCTATGTACCTCAGATTGTAGATATGGAAAGCCATGCTTGGCTTACTTGTAGAAATGGAGTCATGAAAACTCTTTGCTCAAGGTGGCCTCAAACCTTTTTCTTCTCTATCTCTATCTCATGAGTAGCTGTGATTACAAGCATGAGCCACTTGGCTTTATTAAAATAGATTTTCTTTTCCTTTTTATTTTTACAGAATTTTTTCTCCCTCTTTTAGTTTCTGAAGAAAATGTGCTCTATGCCTAAGTCAAAATATTTTATTTTTCTGGCTGCATAGCACAATCTATTATTTCCATCCACGGTCTTTGTCACCTCAGAAATAACCTTACCATGCGGAAGATGGGAACACAGATCCAGAAAATCAATGAGGGAAGGAAGCCAATCTGCCTGTGCAATTATCTGGGTGTCTCAAGCAGATTGTGAAAATTATGGCAGTGTGGATCAGAACCCCCAAATCAGTTCCAGTTGCTTACTGTTCTAGCCGATTTTCTGATTGTCAATCCTGGTACTGTAACCCAAGATAAGTAACAATCCTGCTTTACTCTCCTTCCTTTGTTTCTGAGCTCCATTTATAGCATATGAAACTGCTCGCCTGGCTCTGGTAATTTCTATAGCTATTGCTGATGTGATTCTCTGTCACTTGACTTTGTCTGTGACACAAAGCTACCCAAAGAACTAGCAATTAAAACATTCAGAAGTTTCCTGGAAACTTCAGGCAGCTAGGTGAATAGTTAACTTAACCACTGATTTTTGGTATAATGTACAGAGAGAATGGTAGTAATTTCCAATCTGTACTCAAGAGTGAACTGAAAAATATTTAGTCAGGTGAAGCTGAGAGAATACTCTGTGTCTTGCCCTCCTTCTCAAATCTCCTTATCCTCTCAGTCTACCAATTCACAGTAACGATGGAGTGGGTACTATTAGAGCTCTTCAGCCATAGAGAAGTCAAATGACTTATCAAAGTATTGGAGACATTCATATTAGACTCTATCCTGGGTCGCTCACATTCAGGCCTGCATGCCATCTCTCTTGTTCCCTTCTTAATAGCCTGCAAATCCCATCTGTCCATCCAGTTCATATACTAAGTGATTAATAATTATGGCTTCAATATGATTTGCATCTGTCTCATGTGATCAATTTCCCTTGGACACAGTTCCACTTATCCATTTCTTGCAGGGTTTCTATGCTAACTGAAATGAACTTGGAGTTTCTTTGTGTGAAAGCGCACACATTGAGTGAATTCTACAGAGCATTTTTCTGCCCATTGTTACTCTGATACCATTGTTTCCCATCTGTTGTTATGGAATTTTGCACCAGTCCAGGAAATCTGTGAACGTCATTGCAAAGTTCCTTGGCCTCTTAGGGAAAACCCACGTGTATTATGCCTGCACGTCTTCCTGTCAATAGTTTCTCGGTGAGGCAGGCCAGTATTTTCCAAGCCGCTTGAGTACCAGAGGAACACCCAGCCTTCCTGAATGCTTGCCCAGGGTTATTTCATGGATTTTGTTACCAAACATTTCCATTCGTTGTTCAGTGCAATCTCCCATCTACTCAGCACCTGCTCCAAGGAAGGCCTTCTGCTAAGTTCAGAGCTGAGCCGATTAAGCCGTAAATTAGGCACAGTTCTTGCCTACAACAAGCATCTCACAGCTGAGTTGTGCTAGATGAGATTCCATTGACATCTGGGCTCTGGTGAATCAATGTCTCTTATTACAGTCTATCTTATGCATTACAATCATGGGCCAGTTAGTGAATGGTCATTGAGTACACATATTCCATAACAGAGAATTTAGTCACAGTGAATAATCAGAGAAGACAAATAGTAGGACTCTTCCTGCCTTGAGCCTTTTCTTCATCCACGAAAAAGAGCAGCGTTTGTCAACCGATCAATAGAACACATCTAGGCCTGGCAATCAGGTCAAATATGACACAATACCTTTTGTTAGTATATCATCACACTTGGTGTTTCTGATAGGGGCTGTTCATAATGAGCTAGTCTTGTTCTGCCTGTCTTCTTAGCTTATCATTGCCAGCCCCCTTTTTTGTCAAAATAAAGAAATATTGTATGCTCATTTTGTCTTCTTTATTATCATTAAGATGTCTTACAAAGGAGTTTCAGTTCGACATGTCAGTTTATGAATACACTGCATCTTGATGAAGCTCTCCCCTTCCATCATTTTCCACAACCTCAACCATCCCCTCTAAATTATTGGTTCCATTTTCACATATGTACACTGATTATTATGGCTGCATTTGCCCAAATTTCCTTTCTCTACTCATCTACTCCTCCGTCCCTTTACCATCCTCCGCCCCAACTTTCTGATATACCTTTTATTAAACTGTAAGTTAGTTGTTCAAAGGAGTCATAGACCACTGGAAACCTCCCCCGTGTACAGCATTCTTTAGTTATTACATTTACATATATATACTTACACATATATGACTATTCACACGTATATTTTCATCTCATTATTATACTTCATGGACACTTGTACATACAGGGATTATAATAGTTCCCGTGATTGGAAGATTATTCTTCTTTGTCTTATCCTCAGTCTCTCGCCTGAGGTCATTTCGTATGGAGGTGAAGAAAGTACAATGGCAGCTCCTTGCTGAAGAGGACTTTACACAGCAGGATTTTGATTTAAACCTGCTGCTTATTAGGAAAGGAAATAAATTGCTCAGTGCTGTGTCCAAAATCAGACAGATAATGCATGAGCATTTTCCCCTATATCAGCTCCAAGTTTTCATCCTTATTCTTGATTTCAATCTATATAAACTCTCTGTAGCCCTAGTAAGCAGTGAGTTCCATAGAGAAGATAGCGGGGGAAAAATTTCATTGACGACCTTAACTATCTATGCATTGGTGTACTGCTTCAGACAAAGGCTGACTTTCCACGTCAATGACTAATAATCACCAGGTGGGGCTCTATGCCCCCTGCAGTCTTCCCAGGTGTGAATGAAGGATTGTCCCTGTAGTAATGTCTTCCAAGGAAATATCTCTGTAATTCCTTTGTGCCTGAGCCTACAAGGTATGGTGGAGAATTACTGCACTTGTGCCAGCTTCCCTTCAAGAAGAGGGAAGAATGAGAGCTGCCGGGGAGAGGTGGGGAGGAGACATGAAACACACTGAATATGTGCCTTAAAAGTAAAAGCCTGAACACAAATCCAACTCAGAGTTTGGAAGAGTGAACAAACAAAATAGAGTAATCAATGAATTCCCTGGCAGCTATCACAAAACAAGTAAATAGAAACAAGTTTGTCTTTCTCTAAAGCAAGAGTTTAAGTTTAGAGTTTTCCTTCAACTCTAAACAACATGCTCCTCCATTATCTTCTAAAACAATAGTGAGCTGGGGTGCCAGTGGCTCACACCTGTAATTCTAGCTCCTCAGGAAGCTGAGACCCGAGGATGAAAGTCTGAAACCTGCTTGGGAAAGAAAGTCCATGAGACTCACATCATGAGTTAGCCACCAAAAACCTGGAAGTAAAGGTGTAGCTCCCATGATGGAGCACAAGCCTTAAATTGGAAAGCTAAGGGACAGATCAGGCTTTGAGTGCAAGTCCCAACACCAGCATAAACAAACAAGCACACAAACCATAATACTCTGAAGGCATCCCGCTGGATGACCATTATAAGTCATGAAAGATGATGTTCAGTATCCTGTATTGTAACGAATCATATGATTTGCACAAAACCCAAGGACGATGGCAAAAGGGTCATACATCACTTGTTGAAAACTGTGATATTAACATGCGCTCTTGGAGATACTGATCAGAGCTCAGCCATTCACTAAGCAGCCAGATAAGACTTAGAACCAAGCTTTCTTGATACAAAATTGCATATTCTTTCCCTTGCTACTCTCTCTCTCTCTCTCTCTCTCTCTCTCTCTCTCTCTCTCTCTCTCTCTCTCTCTCTCTCTCTGTCTCTCTGTCTCTCTCTGTCTCTGTCTCTGTCTCTCTCTCTCTCTCTCTCTCTCTCTCTCTCTCTCTCTCTCTCTCTCTCTCTCTCTCTCTCTCTTCTCTCTCTTTTAATTTTCTTTCAAGTTTGCTTGGAAATAAAGATATCTAAAGGACCTGTAGAATCCACACTGACAGGTCTAAAACTTGACTTGCTCCTGCAGAGAGGAGACACCCTGGCAACTGTACTGCCTCTCAGATGCCTTCATGTTTGTTGTGAACTGTTCAGTGGGGTGCATTACATTTGCTTTTCTGTTCTTTCGCAGCTTCCTGATACCTCACGTCTCTACAGATAGCTTTTGTTCCCTCTTCTGATTTTGAATGCAAGAAATTACTCAGTAAAGTAACAGGCATTTCTGATGCATGTTGAAGCATACTGAAATTTGGCATTCTGATTGGTAGTCAGGGATGCTGTCTGATCAGAGGTGAGAGGGAAAATGTTGAGAACTGACCTAACTCCCAACCTGCAAGCACATTTTAAACCTTCTGATGGCTAATGCAGGTGTTGACAAGTAAGGTCAATTGCAGCTCAGGCCATTTAATTCACAATAGACTTTACTAAAACAGCTCACACCAAAATCATCCAGGTCTTACCGAGCAAATCATCATTCTCTTACAGACAATCAACCTTCATCTATCTGGATTTGCCTAATAATGTTGCTATGGAGTCAAGTTCTATTTGATAGCAAATGCAATTCTAGGTTATCCTATGTAAATTTCTTGGCTTCTGGCTGGTACCCTGGTATCCATCCAGAGGTAACAAACGAATAGTTGTGATGGGGTTATGTTGTGCAGACCAGATCTAGACAGCCTGTGTTTGCTGAGCATCTCATCCTTATGAGGTCTATTGATCACTGCAGATGGTTAAGCAGAGGGATTGGACTGCTGTTCAAGTGAGAAATGCTGAGGAGCAATCCCCAAATCTTGGGTAGATTTTGGCCAGGAGGACAATATTAGAAGAACCACAAGTCCTTTCTTCGTAGATCTGAAGATGGATGAAATTTGATTTCCATAATTCTAGAGGACAAATCTAAAAGCTGAAGAAGGAAAATGATGAAATTGTGGCCTGGAACAACATTTATTATATTCCTAAACTGCTTTGTTGAATGGCAACTCCTTGGTACAACTACTTAAAGACTTCTTTTTAAAGAAAGGGACAAAAAGGCAAACCATGGTTTAGAATGGGCAGGATCACAGAAGTAGAGAAAGAGCACAGGTCTCTGAAGGCAGAGATCAAGAGAGGATGAAGATTACTGACCCCAATGTTTATGCTATGGAGAGGAATCAAGCCTTTCATCAAGAGGTGGGCTAGGTGGTTCTGGAACATTGCTATCATACCATGGTTCACTGCAGAGAATAAATGGCAAGACCAATGCATTTGCGAAATAAGCATAATGCATTTATTCTTAGTGATGAATGATTCTATCAAGAACAATCAGTAAGTGTAATTAATTTAGCTTCATTCAGGCTTTTCCAAATACATTTAGCTATTGGTGTGTGTGTGTGTGTGTGTGTGTGTGTGTGTGTGTGTGTGTGTGTGTGTGTGTTACAGGTTTTTGTGTGTTACATGGTTTTGAATTCAGGACCAGGAGCTTGCTAGTCAGGAGTTTTACCACTGAGCGATGCCTCCAATCCTTTTCTACATGGCGTCATTTTGAGACAGGGTTCCCTGCTCATGCAATTCTTCAGGACAGTACTCTACCTATTTTAGGCCCATCACCACGTCCAACTTCTTTTGATTGAGTTCATGTCCAACTACTGACAAAAACATTTTAAATAAAGGAAGCAGAATACAAAGAGCATAGGATTATAATACTTGAGGAATTACTGTCAGGGACATCTCTGTTTCCAGCATCTAAGAGCAGCCAAGTAGCAACAGACAGGCATGCAATGTAAATCAGAGAAGGCAAATGTATATCCAGCCATCCAGGACTAGACTAAGGATGTTTGTGGAAGGGTTGGTCATGAATAGGGCCATCACTTCTGCCTCTGCATAGCTAGATTGTACCTTTAAGACAAATTACAAGAAACATAAGAGAACCCATCTTTTACTAGGAATACTCTAGGCCAAAGATCACTGTGAATGGAATTTTCATAAAGATGAAAAAAGATTAGGATTCTTCTTTTCATTTTTCTCTTTTTCTTCTTTCTTTCTTCTCTCTTTCTTCCCTCCCCCTTCCTTCTCCCCTTATATTTACAGTACCTGAGGTTTGAACTCAAGGCTTCATACTTGCTTTGGCTGGCCCTCTATCACTTGACCCATGACATTAGCAGGGGAATTTTGATGGCTAATTTGAGATGAAATTTCAAAGACCTTTTTGCCTGTGCTTACACTGAATTTAGGGCCGGAAAGTTATTTTATAAGCATCCAAATGGCCCTCAGCAGAAAAAAAAGGATCCTTACCCCTAGAGAGGAAAAGGAGACAGTAATATTGTGCAGTGGATGAGAAAAGGGATACTTGAAGATCAGAATGAAACAGGATAGAATTCGTTGTATTTCACTGGGACCTGTAGAACAAGTAAATGTCCCAAGTGTGTTAAGAAACAGTGCCTTTTCAGGATTTGAGTTCAAGCCCCAGGACCAATTCAAGAAAAAATAAATAAATTAAAATATAAAAGGAAGGTGCTTTCTGGACCTGATGCAAAGAAGAGAAAGTTAGGATTCAGCCATTAGTAATGTGACCTGGATCTCAGAAGAAGGCAAATTGACTCTAGGGCTGGACATGGAATGTCTGCTAGAGTACTCAGCCATCTTTTCCTGCCATCACTCAACACAAGAGTGATAACTTAAGATGTTTGGATCCAGTCTTGCTTCTGCACCTGAACCTGGGAGATTGATGACAGCAGCTAGGTTTATATGGGAACTTGCTGATTACCAAGGGGTACTGAGTAAGAGAGATGGCATTTAGCATATACAAAGGTCTGCCTCTCACCTTTTATGTGCTTCTTCTTGCGGTTTAATCTTTCTCATGAAGGTTGTAAATATTTCATCACAAATGTTTTGGCAATAAGTTCAGAATAAACTGAAAAAATGGTAGGGGCCTTTACTTTTTTTCGGGGAGGGGGGTGGTATAAGTACTATGGCATTTGAACTCAAAGCCTCCTCTCATTCTCACATGAGGTTAGAAACTTTGTCACTTTAACAACAGTTCCACTTCTGACTTTTTGTTAGTTAATTGGAAATAAGGGTCTCATAGACTTTTCTCCCCCAAAATACAGATCCTCAGCTTTCTGCTTCCTACGTAGCTAGGATTAGAAATGTGAGCTAACAACACTTGGTTTTGATTTTTTTTTTCTTTTAAAACACAGTTCATTACCATTTAATCTATGGGAAAAATAGTGACATGAGAAAAGAGTTTGGATAAATGGAGTTTGAGTTAATCCTTATCTAAAGTGCTTAGGACTAGAAGTGTTCTGGATTTAGGAAATTTACATAGTAAATTGTTGGTTTAGAATTTTTCTTTTTCCAGTCCTGGGGCTAGCTCTACCACTTGAGCCACAGCACTACTTCTGGCTTTTTCTATGTATATGGTAGAGGAATAGAACCTGGGTCTTCGTGCATGTTAGATGAGCACTCTACCACTAGGCCAAATGTCCAGCCCCTGGTTTAGAACTTTTAAGTGAAATAATGAGTATCTGAATTATACAGAGATAATTATGAAAGTGATAGATTCGTCAAGCTGTTTTTAAACTGACACAGTATAGATGATGAGACCAGCAAATCCCAACCAAATGCCTCATCTTTATTCTATTTGTATTGGTGAGGATTTTTCTTTTCCTGTTTGTTTGTTTATGCCAATGATAGGGCTAAAATCAGGGCCTGTGCTTGCTCAAAGCTGTTGCTATACTACTTGTACCTCCTCTTCTGTCTTTTTGCTGCTTAATTGGCCATAAGAGTCTCTTAGATTTGTCTGCCCAGGCAGGCTTTGAACGATGATCCTCAGATCTCAATAGCTAGGATTACAAGTGTGAGCTGCCAGTTCCTGACTTGTATTTGGAAAATTATTTTTGTTTTAGATGTTCATGACTTACTAGACTCATTACAGGGCTTGCACAGCTGAAAATAAATTAATAATCTGAATTCTCACAATTTTGAAGTAAATAATCTGGCTAGTCAATCGTTTAGCTCCTGCACAGAACCTAAAGAAGAAACTTCCCTCCTGCTCCCATGAGGGGAAAGCTGCCATTGGGATGTCAAACCACTCAGCTCTATCTGTGATCTCAGGCACAAAAGAAATAGCAGTATTAGACTTGGCTCTGTTTCAATAGGCCATGTTGCTGATAAGGTTAATTGATTTCCATTGCTTTTAATTAACAAAATTTAAGCTTTAGGGTTTTTTTTGTAGTCAAATGAGACAGATTGGGCTTGACATAGGTAGGCAGAAAGGTGACAGGTGTCATTCCCATAGTGAAAAGAGATCTTTAGGCCATGGGAGGAGCTAAGGAGATCCCATTAATGACAGAGTCACAGAGCAACTGAGGAATGGGTAACTATGCCAAGGAGCCTGTCACTACTCTTTTACTCTTGAGATTCAAGCCTTGTTGGAGACTAATTGACTATCTGGAATAGCAGCCTTTGGAAATCTATCATTTCTTGTTCACAAGTCTCCAAAATGAGCAGTTGTCAGCGTATCTCCATGAAAGTCTAACCTGCCACCCCAGCCATTCCTCCTTGAGGCAAAACATGAGCTTCAGGCACTCTGCCTTATATCAGATAGTCTTTTTCAGAAACCAGTACCACCCTGGGCAGGACAAGCTTTACTTGTGGCCAAGCTAAAGTCTCTATCAATGCAAGCAGAAGACCATCTCCTGCCTTTAAACTGCCTCTCTGAGTCCTCCCTCCTCACACTGCCCAGCCCCACATTTCTCCTCAGCAGCTCCCTGGAAGAGGACTTGAAGCTGGCCTTCCTTGTGTGTCTGGCTATACTCGGATGGCAGGCAGTCTTATTCCTCATCGGTGTGGTCAATTTTTCTGCTGTAGAAGCCGCTGGATGAGTTGGAAGTCATTTTCTCTGCCATATGTACAGGTAGAAGTAGATGGCTTACAATTTCTAGCATGTGGTGACAGCCCCATCCTATCCCAGGACAACAATGTTTCATTGCATAACCATGAGTGCAGGACCAACATATTTTAAACAAAATGTAGTGATGATGATGTGAGCCTGTGTGATCCATCTTTTGCCCTGTCTACTTTTCATACGCTTCGCAGCAAAAAACACAGCTATTTCTAGGGCATTTTTTCCCTCTCTGTCCTCCAAGGAGTCTATGAAAGTCCGTAAGTGGGTCTTAAAAGGAGAACTGAAAACTGTGTGATTTATTCCGATGTCTTGGGAAGCTGATATCTAGCCAAGGAATATGATCCAGAAGCCTCAAAGCTATCTTCCTGCTTCTCCTGGAAACGCATTCATGATATTTCTTTCTGCTGAGTCTTCGTTTGTGGATCCCAAGAATGAACACAACTTCTTCAAACCTGATGCCATTAATTCCTGCTTTCAGTTCATGGAAGTTGATTTCAGAGGCATTTTAAGGGAGCAAAGTTATTCCTCTGATTAAACAAAAGGAAGTCATGAAAGATGCCTACAGTAACTAGGGAAAGATATAAGCCTTCTTGCAGAAGGCCCTGCATTGCAATGTGCTTTTATCCTGATTCCTGGTAGAAGAGAAATAGCATAGGCCAAGATCCTCTGAAAGTCATTTGAAAGTTGGGGAGCCTCTTGATGCTCTTGTTTTCTTCAAGGAGGTGATGGTAAGCCTGGAAACCGTAGGAATGCACTGCTAATCACATCCAGAATATTCTTTCACACACACTCACACAGACAAAGATCACAGAAAAATGGGGGTTATAGTCTGAAGTGCCAGACATCAGATGAATTAAAGCAATTTGATTTTTTACTGTTAATGCTCTGACAATCTTCATTCGACCATGGTGTGTGTGTGTGTGTGTGTGTGTGTGTGTGTGTGTGTGACAGTACTGAGGTTTGGACTATCCCTTGGGTTTTTTTGTTCAAAGTTGTCATGCTATTAGAGTCATAGCCTCACTTTCAGCATTTTGGTAGATAAGATGCTCATGATCTTTTCTCCTCAGGTTTGCTTTGAATTGGGGCTCTCAGATCTCAGCCTCTTGAGTAACTAGGATTACAGGTAGGATCTACCATCATCCGGCATTAGTTTTCATTTTTTTGCCATATGTACTAGGTATTTGGAATTCAGAAAAAATGTTCAAAAGGAGAACTCAATGTGGAGCTGGAGCTCACATTCTGCCTGTGTAGGATGGAAGGAAAGAGGAGAGGACAGAAGGCCAGGAGAAGTATTAGAAATATACCTCTAGCATTCATCAGAGATGGGAAGGAAGGATGCTAGGAAGAAATGTGCCCCTAAGGGAGAACCTGTTCTAGGCTGAGGGATCTCCAGGGAAAACGTCTTTTTTCATATATTTTTTATTGAAATTAATAAAAGGGTTACTTTATATTCTCAGATAGAAGTTGTATTACTTCACATCCATTGATACCCTTTCTCATGTCTTGGTCCCCATTTCCTTCCCCCCCACTCCTGCCCCTCATCTTGTTTTCCTCCCTTCCCTATCTGACTTCAAATAACCAAATACACATATATACAATATATCAGATAAGCAGGGGAAATACTGTAACAATTCAGAATTGTTTTATTCTTCCTGATAGGAAGCTCGAACTATCTATTTTCATATCCAAACACTTCAATTTTGTTTACTGTCTTTCTCTCTGTTTCTTACATATGCACACTCATAATTACAAGGCTAGTATAATTATATAGAGATCAGCTATTTTAATAATAAGATAAAGGAAGAGGTGAGTGGAACACACAGGATATTCAGATTGTAGATGAATCCAAGGTGCCACAGTCTCTAGCGCCTACCACTCAGTCATCATTCCTGGAGCATGCTAGGCAGTCAGCAAAGAATCTGAGAAGTGCATCATAAATGGCTGGCATTGGTCAGCAGTCTCTCACCACACCTAGATAACCCAAAAGTCAGTGGCACTCTGGAAGCATGGAAGTTCATGACCAGTTTGTGATTCGCATGAACTCACATACCAGAAGGTGAGAAAGAAGGTATATCTTATTGAAATGTATGGCATTCTCATGCCCCATAGATAGAAGCAGTATTGATGAGTATTTTCTAGACTGAAAGGGAGCACCAAGAGTTCAACAGGAGCATAAGGGTGTGGGGCTCAGTCTGCTACAGGTAGATTACATCCAGTGAGTACATTTTCATTTACAGTGTTTGTAAGACTTGAAGGCTGGACTAATTTATTTATTATTTTGGTTGTGGGGCTGAATTCAGGGCCTGGGTGATATCCATAAATTTACTCCAGGCTAGTATTCTACCATTTTGAGCCACAGTGCTACTTCTGGTTTTCTGTGGTTAATTGGAGGTAAGAGTCTCAAAGTCTCAAGTTAAGGACATACCTGTCCAGGTTGGCATTTTTTTTTCCAGTCCTGGGGTCTGAACACAGGGCCTTAGCACTGTCCTTGGACTTTCCTCAAGGATCGTGCTCTACCAGTTGAGCCATAACACCATTTCCAGCTTTTCTATGTATGTGGTATTGAAGAATAGAACACGGGTCTTAGTGTACGCTAGGCAAGCACTCTACCACTAGGCCAAACTCCCAGCCCTACCGTTGACTATTCTTAAGAGACAAGTCCTATGTTTACTAATTTGAAGGGGCCAGGGATGCTGTCATGTTCCAGAAAGAAATGGGTTCAACTGAACAATATAAGATACTTTTCTTAAATGATGCACAACCTCTTATCACAAGAAGGTATGTAGATAATAAACAATGGGGTCCATTGCACAAAGATATTTGCTAATGGATGCTCAGGGTTTGGGTCCTGCAGAGAACATAGAAACATAATCTTGACCAGAGCCAGCCTGGAGAAATGGCTAAGATTTACCTAAGAGGAAAAAGTGCAGCAGTACGCAAGGGGAAGACCTCATTTTATTTTGTATTAAGACAATATGCAGGCTTGATTCCCTAGAAGTGAAATGGGACCTCCTTGGCACAAAGAAGGGATAGGTGGAGATGCTGGGAGATGGAGAGACTCTGTGGGCTAAGTATCCATGCCCAGTATGGGTCAAGAACAGAATTTAGTGGCTCAGACGGTAAGGGAGGAGAGCAAGTATTTGTTTTGTGAGCCTGGTGTTATTAGCTGTGTGATCTTTACCATTTCCACCACTCCTCTAAATCCCAGGGTTTTCCATCTTTAAAATGAAGAGCCTAATTCAATGGGTTACTGTGGTTATTCAATAATATGTGAAAAGGTATAAGAAAATGCTCTAGCACATATTAAATATTCCATAAAGAGCAATTTCAATTGGTAATAGAGTCAAATGTGTGAGAAAATGGAAGTTGTGTTATAGAAATTGGTTCTGTTGCCAGCTGCTATCCTGAGACTTTGAAACCGAGTGAGAAGAATGAAACAAGGATGATGGGAAAGGAATTCAGGCTGATTTGGCAAAGGAACCTGCAATCCTATTCTTGAGCCCCGCCAGCTTCTAGAACCTCTCCATACCTTCCATTCTGAGATGATACAAAAGAATCTCTGATGCTATCCAGGGACTCAGAGAGATGGTTCAGCCAAGCAGATGCAGCCTGGCCAGATGTGGATGCACTGACAGCAATTATCCTTCGGTTCAATATTTTTATTATCTTGAAGTAGTTGTACAAAGAAGTTGCCATTCCACCAAAGTAGTTTAGAAATACAGTGCATCTCGATCCATGTCACCTCTACAACATTCTCACATTCCCATGTCAACTCACCTTTTCCCTTAGTTATTTTAATTTTAGGTTATATATTGCACTTTTTTGCCACTTGACAAAGCTGTTCATGTTTGCAATCAGTGTCGCCTCTTCAACATCTTCATTCCTCTTGGCCCATCCCTTCCTTTACTCCTCAATTCTATGGTATATACAATGAAATTGGGCCTGTATTCTCCCCCTCTTTCCTCCTTCATTATTCTATTCCTCTCTGCTTGGGCCTACTCTCCCTCTCTTGGGAACACCCATTTCCTGGTACTTATTTGTTGGGCTTTGACTTAGTCTTTTCCATTTGTACTCTCCACAGAGTCCATCAGTTAATTCATCCTTTTGCTTAGCCACCCATTGTGTTTTCTTATAGATTCATAGGCTCATTCTGGGTACCCCAAATGAGAGAAACCAGGCAACTTTTGTTGGTTTCTCTGGGTCTGGCTTACCTTTTTTTTTTTTTTAATGGTTGGTCCTGGGACTTGAATTCTGGGCCTGGGCGTTGTCCCTAAGCTCTTCAGCTCAAGGCTACCACCCTACCCCAGAAGCTATAGCACCACTTCCCTTTTTCTAGTGGTTAATTGGAGATAAGAGTCTCATGGACTTTAGCACCCTAACTGATTTTGAATCATGATCCTCACATCTCAACCTCCTGAGTAGCTAGGACTACAGGCATAAGCCATTACGCCCAGCTCTTATTTTGTTTTTGTTTTTCTTTTTTTTTTCCAAGAAAAAGAGCCTGTCATTCTTATGCTTGAGAGCATAAGCTCCAAGCTGGAGAGATGGTTAGGAACACATTAGTTTTCCTTCCAGCAGGCTGGGAATAAGGCCCTTTGGGAGCCTTTTTCTAACTTTTCAACCCATTGTAGCAATTTCAGCCATCATAAAAGTGGTAAATCCTGCCTTCAGATCCTTTTCCTGGGAGTCTCCTAGACAGTAGCTCTGCGGCTTACCATTTGGCTGGAAGGAATCCCAGTGGAAGGGTTCCCTATTGGTCCTTTCTATAGAAAATATGTAAGGAAATATCCAGATAAAGGTATCAAGGGAGCACAAACACATGCTGACATAGCGCTTCAGTCTCAATTTCTTCTGTCTACAGCTCAGTATTCCTGGAAATATGGTCCACCCCCTGCCTCAGTTCATATAACATCACCAGCTGGGAATGTCACAGGAACTGGACCCAGGGACTTGGGCACAGGGATTACATTAGCAAGGAATGAAGGCAGGTGGAGCCCTGTGCTGTTTACAATATTACCGTAGACGTCAATGGACTGTCTGAGAACAGCATGATTGCAGGACTCACAGGCCTTCATTGAAACAATCACATTCAATGGAGGAAAACAAACTCACTTTAGAAGAGCGACAAAGCAAGCAGGCCTGCTTCCCCCATCACGGGCAATGCAAGGACTTGATAAGCATTGTTCATTTAGGAATGGCTTCTTAACAATGTGTGACTTCAAATCCCACAGTACATCTTGGCTATTTATACCTTCTTCTATTGCTTTAAATCCCCCCCCTTTTAATTTATAAGTTCAGTGTTTGCAATAATTGCCGTGTGAGCACCAGTGCTAGGGCTTTAACTCTAGGCTTTAGTATTTTTTTTTTTCACCTCAAGGTTGGCACCCTACTACTTGAGCCATACCTCTACTTTTAGCTTTTCTTTTTGCTGGATTAGATGAGCTTCTCTGATTTGTCTGCCTGCGTTGGCATCAAAACATGATCCTCATATCTCAGCTTCCTGAATAGCTAGGACTTCAGGCATGAGCCACTGGCATCTGGCATTCTGTTTGCAAAATTATATCTGTTAGAATTTCTGCATCTTTTAGAATTTCGTCCTCAATAGAAACCTACTCCAGATTTTCTTTCTTTGAGTTCTATTTGGATGCCACTTTGTCATGCAACATTGCAAAAGTAGAATATTGAGGCAAAGGATGAGAACTGACAAAAAATGAGGGCTGTCTTGCTTTTACTTCGAGGCCAATTGACTGTAGAACAGGTAAAATTTCTTCCTGAAGGAATGAATAAAAGCACTAAAGTGGCTGGTGATTTTCCTAAACAGCTCAGACTGCATAGCAAGTGTCACAGGCTAACGACAAGTGTCCCAGTTGTCCTCATGGCTCTGGAGGTGGACCCTACAAACCTTCTGCAGGAATCCATGGTTCCCCAGGCAACGGTGATGGTTTCTCCTGCCTTGGAAAACAGGCATCGTTTGATTACTCGTTTATCAGTACTGGTGGGGTGGGTGGATGGGTCAGTGTGTAGCTGCTTTCAGAAACTCAGGGAGTCTTTCATATTGTTAAGAATCCCACAGAGTACTGCACAGGTGACAGGTGTTTAGAAATGCTCTCTGAATGGTGGGAAGATGTTTTAGCATCGCTCACCTTAGGCAAATTTTAAAAAAACAAAAAAAGGTAGTGACATTTCAAGTATCCTGCTTGTCATATCTAAATGCGCCAATCTTTCTGCAACTATTTCTACTTTGTAAAGTTTCTTCCGTGGGCCTGGAATGAATTGTGGAGTGTGCGCGCGCGTGCGTGTGTGTGTGTGTGTGTGTGTGTGTGTGTGTGTGTGTGTGTCCTTTGCCTCGATGAGAAGATGCAATGCCCACGTGAGGTTAAACTTCATTATATATTCATTTGGTTCTCTGTTGCCCTTGCAAAGTTAACAACCTTAAAAATTGGATGCTTCTCACTGGTTCTGTAATGAAGTAGCAGTTGGTCTTCAGGTCTAAGCCCAGGTGTGGTGATGCTAAATTGAAGGCTGGCCTTGAACGTCAGGAGAATGCTAAATACTTCTGGGTGTAGAAACCCTCAGATGTTACCACAGGGAGAGGGCAAGTCCTCCCATCTTGTACTAACATTCAGAAGCATGAGGAAGTAAGGAAGAAGAGTTGTTAAGAGCAAGGACAGTCACTGAAATTACACCCTCTGACAGCAGCAGCCACTTGCCCTTCCTTTCAGCTCATTCATTTCATGCCAAAAGAAATGCTAACTGGAGGCAGGAGAAACTTGTTTTCTTTTAATCTACTGCTTACTGAATTTTTTTTACTATAATTCAGGCACAGGGATTTTTCAATTTATTATTTAATTTCCCATTTCAAGCCCTGTGAAAGAGATCTTATGTTAGCTTCTACTTCAAAACAATGAAACCCTGTCTTAGAGAAAAAGGGCCCTTCTGGAGCCATGTATTTGTTCGATATACGACTTTTGATCTTGACTTGTCCTCTTAATTAGGCACATAAAAACATTTTTTTCTAGATTATGAGTTAGTCAAGGCCACAAATCATTTCTTTTTTCTCTCTATTGTATATGCTAAATATTCAGTGTATATCTGATCATCATCATCCTAAATGCCAAGCTTTTCAATATTGTATTATAATATCCTCAAGTAAGGGAAAGTAAGGAAAGTAAGGGAAAGGCTAAGTCTAAATAAGTCAACTTGTTTTCATATCTAACGTGGCCCCTACCTAGGTGATGGAGACTGTCCATCCAGATTCGAAGATGAGACAAGCCATCTTTAGAATTGCAGATAAGCCATGAAAAATCCTGCTTCTAGTGCCTCTCTGCCAAGAGAGACCTTTTATGTTGGGGCTTCGTCACTATCCAGGCATGTGTTCTTTTTGTCTTTAAAAGCTTGGTGTGAGTACTGTTCTGGGCTGCTGGTCTTTGAGACAGTAATACTAGCCTTCTAATAGATTCCTGATTGGATCTTTCAAAATGTTGCTTCACTGTTTTCTTGTGATTGGACTTGTATCTGTTTGCCTTACAACAATCTCAAGGACCTTTCTATACATTGTACTCTGATTCCATCTATTAATCTTTTATCTATTCATCAATTAAAATAAACTCACTAGGTTTGTTAGGTCACTCTCCTATTGGACCCAATTAGGCTTTAGAAGTCAGTTGCCCAAGATCTCTTAGCTACTTCTCAGTGTTGAAACATACTTTAATGAGTGCTCAGGTGTCAAGAAACATGCAGTGTGAACTGAGCAATGGGCAGAAGGACCACTGCCACCTCATCGTGTTCTCTGAAGCTTTGTTCCTAGATATATCCACATATCTCCATGTCTATGAGGGTTAATGTTCTGGAAGAGACAGCATCACAACCCAAACTCCAGGTCTATTGGTTTAGGACCACTCAGGATTGAGTGGCACTTTTGTGTCGACCTATCCAGGAGAGGGGCTTTCCCGTGAGTGTTTAGGCTCATAGAAATCCTGTCAGGCCCTTTGTCTCTAAGGAAGAATTTAGGTGTAAACCTGTTTGAAAGAGAAGAGAATCTTAGAGATAAGGAAGGTAGCTCTGTATTAAAGTCAGTATCCCAGAGTATAGGAGCTACCATCTTAGAGACTCAAAGGCTAATCCCACAACTTTTTTCTCTAACATCCTGGTCTAGAAAGCTGGCCCTGGAGATTTCTTTGAGCAGCCAACACTCCAGATGGACATGGAAGGCCACATTGTCCTTGCAATTAGGATAACTAGTCATGCCAGAATATAAGTGGAAATTTCATCCAAATATATCATGTGGGTCCTTGTAGTACATACCAGATCTAGTAACGCTGACACTTCTGTCCCTGTACCTGCAAACACACACACACACACACACACACACACACACACACACACACACACACACTTTTGTCTATTCTCTCTTCCTTGCCTTTCCTACATTAAAAAGAGACAAAAAAAAAGAAGGAAAATGTCTCTTATTTGTTTGCGGAAGGTAAGAAGATTTTAGAGATAAAGTGACAAGAAAATAAATCAGTGAGAAAAAGCAGGCTTTAGAATTGCACTCCGTTTTGCTGCAGAAAACAGGAAAAAGATGAGCAAGAAATGAGACTTAATTTTAATGAAGGAAAATTTGCAGCTAAGTAAAGAGAAACTGCAGGAAGTGGATTCAGATCAAAGCAAGGTCCCCCATTCCATTGTGAGGGACAAGTGTTTGTTCTCGAGGAGACTACACTAGCACACAAAAGATGGAGAGGCCCCAGAGTTTCAGAACAGCCCCAGGAAAGGTAAAGAAAGAAGGGATCCTCTGACTTTTCTTACGAGTTCTGGGGAGGTCAGTTAAGGACATCTCTCACTCTGTAATTCATAGATCTTTTCCATAGGAACACTTCGAATGTGGCAAAGATACTGCATATGTTGACAGAATATCATCCCTCGTTCCCTCCCTCCTGCCTGCTGGAGCAACTAGATCAGATTTCCCAAGAATGAAATCTAGGATGTCTTAAACTGCATTACTATTTATTGTCTATTAAAAGAATGAGCATTTGCATAGGTACCTTTAATACAAGTAAAGTAGAATGGATAATATATGTATATACACATTTAAATACACACATTTGTAATATAGTTACTCTCTATTTTCTTCTAAGGTTTGAATTCAAGGTTTACATAGGTAGATTGGTCTCTAGCCATTTATGCTCCTTTTTGCTCTGATTGATTTCAGGTAGCATCTCATTTTATGTTTTATATTGGCCAGCTCAGACAAAGATCTTCCTATTTATGCTTTCTACAGAATGTGTAATGACTACAGCTATCATTTGAAATGGAGTGTCTTGTGAACATTTATTCTTCTTGTTTGTTTTTGCCTGAGCTAGCCTCCAACCTTGTTCCTCTCTCAGCATCCTGAGTAGCTAGTACTGCAGGGGTGGGCTACTTCATCTGGCACTTATTGAGCTGTTTAAGTTACAATCTCCCTAAAGAAGGAGATCTTGAGACTTGGCTCAGGATGAAGTTGGCCTTCTGTCACTTCTTCCTGCCCAGACTCCTCCGCTTTCTCAAGGCAGTTTCTAGAATCTTGGGTGGGAAATATAATACAAATTCAAATTCTTGTTCTAAAAAAAAAAAGCAAAACCCTAGGATGTGAGAGGTATAGATAGCAGGTATATATGAGAAAAATATGTAGAATTATGTTAAGAATACCACATGCTATAGTTTATAGATATGATCTATAGTATGCAATATTACGCTTACATACACTATGTACACTATTTTTCTGTGTAGAATATAAGAGTGGTTGCGAGTTTGACCTAGTGGTAGAGTGCTTGTCTAGCATGCACAGAGACCCAAGTTCAATTCCTCGGTACCACATACATAGCAAAAGCCAGAAATGGTGCTGTGGCTCAAGTGGTAGTGCTGTAGCCTTGAGAAATCCCAAGGACAGCACTCAGTCCCTGAGTTCAAGCATTGAGACTGGCAAAAAAAAGAATATAATATACTAACCAATATATTGCATATATGTATAATGCCATACAATATAGTATACTTTTCATGCCAAATATAATATACTATTATATAATATATATGTAAAACTATATAGAGAGTTTTATATTAATAGTATATATAGCTTTAAATTCATATTATATACTATATTGTATATCTGCAAAATTAGATTTAATTATCTAAGTTTTTAATTTCAATCAATATTATTTTATATAACCAGAAGCACATAGGCATTGCACCTTTGTGCTCTTCCTTTTAGAGTAGGCTCCTTGGATTTTACTGTGTGTGAATGTCTTGAGTCCTATAGCATTTATCAAATTAAATATTAAATACATATCCACCTACCTGACTATATTTGTGCACATATCAGAACTGAAATTCAATTGTCTATGGGAAAGAAAGCTGGTATTTAGTACCCTACCTGCTCATAAAACTGTCTCAGCTTCTTGCTAAAGTGGAACTGGCTGAGGGCAACTGGACCCTAAAAGAGAGTGAGGACTCGAGGCTGCAGTGTGGAGATGAGCCTTTCCTCATCATGTACAATGATGATGGACTGCAGCAGTGGACATTTCTGGGTATTCCTTCAAAAGATTTCCTCTCTTCTCAAGCAACATGGTATTGTTTAGATCTGGAATGCTTCACTTTCTTACAAGTTGTAGAAAACTTCAGACAGAAAGGTGCTTGTCCTTCTTGATTCCAGTCCCGTATTCTTGGATAATTGCTAAGTCTACTTTGATGGGACTTGACTGTCATTGCAGGAAAGATATCATGCCAGATCAGCCCCAGTTCTTTCTTCCTCCCTCTTCTCTCCCTCCCTCCCTCCCTCCTTCCTCCCCTTCCCCTTCTCTCTTTCTCTTCCCCCCCCCACCCCCAGAGATGCCTCATACCTCATATCTGAGAACATGGAGATAATGTCCTCAGACCACAAAACTCAGAAACCAGACAATATTTTCAGGGAAAAAGTGTGGGGTGGAGGAGCAAGCAGGGAAAGTGGTGCTATAGAAAAAAAAATCTCTTCAAATATTCAGGAAGAGCCACAAAATGCTGAAGTAAATCCTTATCAGGAATTTTAATGAGCAAAATAAAATATGAAATCTGTGTGATTAAAATCAAATCTTTCCCCTTCTGCTCGGCTAGCTCAGACTGCCAAAATGAAGGCAGAGTGAGGCACTGGGAGGCCTTTTGTATTTAATTACTGCCAGGGATTTTTCTCAGTTCAAAGCTCTCTCTCCAGCCCCCACAGGGGTAAAAGAGAACTTGAGAGAACAAATAAGCTGCCCTCTGAATGATTCAGAGGCCTGGACAACAAGTAATAAACATTTTTAAGGAAGTGGAAAAAACAGAATGGTTTGCTGTCATTTGTGTTCCTACTGGGGTAAAGGCCACAAGTGAAAAGTAGGGGAGATAGAAAGTGGGCATGGCATCTATGTGTATGGACCCCCTTTTCCTTCTCCCAAATCCATAGTCTTGGGGTTGGATGTGGGGAGACTCCATCCACACTTTGATCCAATGGCCAACATGACATGGTACAGATTTTCTTTTCTCCTGTCTCAGGGTCTTGTATTGAAACTCATATGGAAAGATAGGGTTATTTGGCCTGGCTCAAAACAACTGCCTGCAATCTGGAAGCCTTTCCTTCTTTCGAGGTCACTTAGTGGTTGCATTTTAGACTTCTTTGGGGGACGGGGGTGTATATTAATCGGTGACACCTATGAGTGTTGTATCTACCATTTTATATCTACTGTTTACATTCAGATTTGTTTCAGTCCAAGATGGGATTTCATGACTTCCTTCTTGGCTAGGAGCGATAGTGTTTTACATTATGTATTAGCATGGAGTAGGCCACAAGCTGCTCCCAAGGCCCTCTGAAAACTCAACTTCTGCTTCTCAGAGGAGGAGGCGATAATTGATGTTTTGTCACCAGGTACCCTTGTGTGGACTGTAAAGCAAGGGTGGCTCTGGCAGGTGAATATCCCCAGCTTGTCTGTGTGAATCAGAGTAAAACAGGAGATGGTAGGTTTGGGCCACAGTTCTCTGTATCCCTGGGTGTTAGCACTGGCCAATGTGTGGTACAACACTTCTGTTTGAAACTGTCTAGGGTTCTTAGGTCCTATTTTCTCCCCTCCACTAATTTTTTTTAAAGAGGGAGACAGAAAAAGATGTAGCAAAGGTTATGCTTTGGGGGATGGAAAAAGAAGGCATCTGTGACTGAGATAAGACTTAGCTACTAGTGGGTTGGTAGAAGTCCCTAAGCAGAACTCCTGGAAGGAAGATCCATGCCATGCCATATGAGATCTCATTTGCTTTCCCCTGGGGCAAGAAAGAGGAGAATACCAGCATTGATCTCAGCGTTTGAGGGCCAAAAGAAAGCTAGGAAATGAATTGCTCAGTGGATGTCTACCTTTTCTAGTCCTTTCGAGCCAGTCTCAGAGGTTCTGGCATTAGGTTCAGTCACTTTCCCCTCACACGAAGGGAAGGGGCTATTGTCCTCTGGGCAGGTCAGCATCAGGATTGTCAGAGGTTTTGCTTTTGTCAGAGCTTTATCTCATCTTTCCAGGGTCTTCAGGAAGGCCAGGGACCACAGTTCCCCTCAGCCCTCCTTTGCTTTCCCAGGGTTTTTGGATGAATTGGGAATAGAGTCGCCACACTTTGTCTCAGCTTCCCAGGGCCCCCAGGAAGAGATGGTTTTGTTCCCTTCCCCTAGGCCTAGGCTCTTCCTAGCTGACTAATCTTTCTTCTTCGGCTTCTCCCTTTTGTTCACTGTGTCCAACTGGACTCATGTGCTCATTTAGGCATTTTTAGCAACTTGATTTCAATTTACTGTCTTTTCATAGCAATTTAATTTGTATAAGACAGGTCTTGCATAAATAGTTGCCGAGGAATACACAATTTGTAATTGCTCAGTTGTTTGGTCATTCTTTCCCCAAATGTTTTCTGAGCAGATATATGTCTGGCACCCAGCCGACTTCCAGGAATAGAGCGGCAGGGAATGTGGGGTGATGAGGGAGCCTGGCCCACGAACTGCTTTGTGTATGTCTTACAAAGACTGAAGTACTCTTCTCAGATGCCCTACAGTATTTTTTTTTCTGATCTGATCCTTAATACTTAACTAGTTCATATTAGAATCAACTTATAGGTTGATTCTTTCTTTCTTTCTCTCTTTCTCTCTTTCTCTCTTTCTCTCTTTCTCTCTTTCTTCCTTTCTTCCTTTCTTCCTTTCTTCCTTTCTTGCCAGTCTTGGAGCTTGAACTCAGGGTCTGGGCACTGTCCTTTGGTTTTCTCAAGGATATCATTCTACCACTTGAGGCACAGCACCACTTCCAGCTTTTTATGTGTATTGGTACCAAGGAATCAAACCTAGGGCTTCATGCATGCTAGGCAAGCACTCTACCACTAGGCTATGCTCCCAGACCCAAGGTTTAAATTTTCTTAACTCAAAATTGCTTGGGGTCCATTGTGTCATTATTTTGTTGATGTTGCCCCAGCATCTGTGTTGAAAGACAGATCTCCAGGTGATTTTTTGTGTAAATCAATGGCTAAGGAAATATGTCATAACTGACAGGTCACTCTCACATGTGTGTGTCATGTGCATGTGTATCCATAGCACCCAATATATCCTTAATCTCAAACTGAATTCCCATATACCTCCCTTTAATTCAACCTGCCCATTTCTTATTAATGATCAGCTGCCTAAAGAATGACATTGGTTTTAATATCAATCTGAATATGGCATAAAATGGTGAACAGATATTCTGGAGAGAAAGATCGCATGATGCTCTTAACCATAAGAGATCATTAACTAGTCTTTTATTATTTTATTTTGTTTTGCTTTATTTTGGACAGTATGGAAGTTTGAATTCATGGTCTCATCTTTTTCTTTTTTGTAATTTAATTTTAATGTCAGAGGGGTTGCATTTGCATACATAAGGTAGTGAATACATTTCTTTTTTCATATATTTTTATTATAATTAATAGAATGGTTACATTATATTTGCCTGAATACATTTCTTATTGGACCTTGTTACCCCTCCCATATTTTTCTCCCACTTTCCTTTCCCACCTCCCCCAGTTGTAGAGTTCATTTCTAACATATTGTCTTTGGGTACATATGGCTGTTACTTTGGTTCACTCGTTGTCCTTTGTCTCACCATTTTGTTGTTCCCTTCCCCTTCCCTAATTCAATTAAACATGTATACAAAATCAGATACAGTAATAATAGGGAATAAACCAAAAGGGAAAAAAAGAAAAAAAAAACACAATTTTTCATAGTACATTAAAAACAACAACCATGAAGAAAACTTCAGTTCTTTAATTCTCAACTTCCCACATAGCTAGGATTATAAACATGAGCCACTGTTGCCAGGAACCACTTTGAAATATTTCTTCTTTCTTGCATATACATATATATATATGTATATATATATATATTTACAAAATAGCAGCCGAATTTTTTTCAAATAATTATTGACAGTTGAGGGTGTATGTTAATATAAAACCACATCCGTTGCATGCATGCACACGTGTGTATGTATTTTTCAGATAGACTTCTGATTGACCTTAGGTTGTTTGAGTCAGCATGATTTCTCTGTGACATCCTGTTTGAAGTCCGCAGTTGAATTCAATAATTATGTGTGTTCATCGCTATTTTCAGGGCTGATACAGGCTTATAGGCATCTTTACTTTTCATAATGGCCACCATTGCAGAGCCATAGGCTCTAGTTTCTAGTGACTGATTGGCCCTCAATGCACATGCTTGTTAAGTGTTATCTACTTGGACTAAAGTGGAGTAGGTAGCTAAGCTGTATTCACGTAAAGTGGTACAGACACGGATTTTGCTGCGTGGAAACACTAAAGCAAAGAAGAAGGGCTTTTTGAAGCCACTGACATTATTCAAATGGCAGAGAACCTCCTGCCCAGAGTGGCTACACTGCAGGAACTTCTTTTTGTCTCCTGAAGATCATATCCCACCAATAGGAGGGCAGGAAATATTTAGGAATGATCACAAGAATGCAAACACAAATGCATGTGCACACACAAGCACGTCCAAACACTCACCTATGCACATATTTATCTGGTTATATATGAATACTTTCCCTTACATGAGGATATACCTGCCTTGTCTCTTCTGTGCAGACAGTTTGTACAATCTGTCTTTTGAATGCATCCTCCAAACCAAGTATGAATAAAATCAATTTAACAAAATCAATATGCTGCTGTACAGGTGCTGAAAGTTTAAGTGAAAATGAAGCCTTTGAAGTTGTCTTCCCTGAGTAAATGTAGCTTTTGGTGGTGATAGGAGGCTGGAGTATCAAACTCTGTCCTGCACAGAGCCTTTATTCTGTGGATTGGAGAATAAAGTAATTAGGGAGCACGCAAAAAAAATGAATACATTATAAGTTATTTTTCTGCTCTTAATCTCTACATGAGAACACCAGTGAGTATGTTATCCCCATGCAACCATGTTCTAGTTGCATTAGATATGATGTTTTTTCCTTTGGCAAAGATAAGGGGTGATGGCTCCTTAAACTGTGTGGCTTCCTGTACTCCTTGAAGGAGAGTAAGACACAGTTCTCTACCATAGCCAACCTCCACCTGGTAGGCCATCACACTCCACTGAGAACTAGTCTCTGGGCTTCTCTTACTGATTCTGGGTACCTGGGCAAAAATAAAAATGTGGCTTCCATGAAATGCTTTCCTTCTAGACTGAACTTTCAGCAGAGAGGTTGGTATGGATGAAAGAAGGGATAGCAGATGGTCAGGAAAACATCCAACTTTGTGTCATGAGTGACATGACCAAGTCTTTTTATTTACTCATTGACAAAGAAAGGAATAGTCTTTTAAAAATTATTTTTATGCACATCTCAAGGAGACTATGTTCCTTTTTTTCCCTTTGGCCTTGACTTATCTCACTCAACATGATATGGTCTATGTTTATTCATTTCCCAGCGAATGCTGTTATTTTGTCTTGTCGGTTGACTATGCAGAATTGTATATATGTACCACACTTTTTTGTATCCATTCATCTGTTTTAGGGCATCTGGGTTATTTACATCACTTGACTATTGTGAATAATGCAGAGATGAACATGGCTGAGCAGGTGTCCTTATCATATCCTGGGTTATGATGCTCAGGGTAGATGCCCAGGAGTGGTATGGCAGGATCATAGGGAAGGTCAATTTTCAGGGTTGCCTTTCAGAGTGGCTGTACTAGTTTGCATTTCCACCAGCAGTGCAGTAGGGTTCCTCTTTCTCCACAACCCCGCCAGTATTTGTCATTGTCTGAATTCAGAATATTGGCCATTCTAATGGGGGTAAGGTGGTATCTTAGGTTTTTTTTTTAGTTGCATTTCCTTTATGACCATAAGTGATGAGCATTTTCTCATAGTTCTTTTGCCATTTTAACCTCTTCTTTTGATAAGTCTCTCTTTAGTTCCCCTGCCCATTTCATGATTGATTTGTTGGGCTTCAGGGGATTAGTTAGATATTGGATAAGCATTTGTCTGATGTATTATTGGTAAATATCTTTTCCAAGTTGGTTGGCTGTCTTTCTACTTTAGTAGCTATTCCTTTGTCTGTGCAGAAACTTTTGATCCAAACAGTACATGGACATGGTCTTGGAAATATAAACAAAGCTACATAGACATAAATATCTATGATGAGATATATATTCAATAGACATATTAAATAGATCAACATATATCTGACATGCAAACTCTCAGCTTAATCCTAATTATGTTCTAAAGTCTATGTGCCAGTGATTGCAGATAGAGATTCCCTTCTTGAATACTTGTTTGTTAAACACTACATTTGAAATATGATGTAAAAATCAGTGTTAATAAAATTTTCCAAAAATTATTTTTAATAAATAATGAAGTTATCAAAATGCATAACTTTATTTTAATGTATGAATGATAAATATAGTGATATTAGCTTATGTTCATTAGAAGTTTATAACAGGTACTCAAATGCCTGCTTTATGAGAACATCTTAATGTCAGGCACTCCAATACTTATCCCTTGCAAATCACCTCATTTAATTACAAGAATATCTGAATTAGAAGTACGGTTACTATTTCTATTTGATGTATAAGAAATATATAATCACAAAAGGGAACTTCTCAAAAGTCTCCTGTAAGATAAGTAGAACATCAAGATACAAAACTAGCTCACTCAGGCTGACTATAAGTGTCTAAAATGAGGAAGGGCTAAGGAGAGATGGGAGGAAGGATGAGAGACAGGGCCAGAAGAAAAACAGTGAGGTTTAAACTACCCCAAATTATCTTTCCAGATATGTTCTTTCTATTGATTAACCAAACCAAGAGTAGTGTATTACAAATTGTGACATTCAATGAATTTCAGTAGATGTGAGGGGAAAATAATGTGTATGTAACTCCAAACAATAAGAAGTGAGAAAAGGATGCTATAAGGAGCATCTCACTTTTCTATGCTCCCCTGCAGCGGCCGACCTGTCCACCAGTACTGTTCATTTCAATAGATTGACCACCAGTTTCCCCAGGGCATTTCCTGGAAGGCGTTGAAGGTAAAGAAATACCCTTCTATACCAACCTAATGAAAATGTCCTGGAAATTCCAGAATGTTCATTTTCTTTTAAATTAGGCCACAGACCTCTGCTTTTTCGACACAGTAGAGACACAGGGTTTTTAGGTCCCAGTCCTTCCTCTAATGCTATCTCCTCGAGCTGCCAGCTGCAAACCTGAAAACTTCCAGATTGGGAGCCATTGGCTCCCAGGGGATATTCAGTGTAGTCAATACTCTCATGCTCTCTGAAGCTTAAAGGGCCTGAATTAAAGCCCCCATCAACAAGAAAGCAAAGCAAAATAAAAATGCAAGAAAGCAAGAAAGGATGGAATGAAGGAAGGAAGGAAAAAAGAAAGGAAGGAAGGGCAGGAAAGGAAGAAAGAAAGAAAGAAAGAAAGGAAGGGAAGAAAGGAAGGAAGGGAAGAAAGGAAGGAAGGAATAAAGAAAGAGAAAGGAAGGAAGGAAGAAAAGAGAAAGAAAGACAATGTGGTAGAGAAGTAGTCTTGGAAGAATGTAAAAAAGCAGGATAGTGATATTTTTTTCTTGTGTATTTTTTATTTTGGTTTAGGTGGCTAGAAGATCCAGATAATAAATGTAGGAATCAATGGTGGAGATGTTGTTTTAATTCCTGGGCTGGGTAATCTTCTTTTTAGGGGGGAATGTGGAGGAGGGAGGAGATCACAGCAGGCTGCCTCTAAATGCAACAACCTCAAACCATTCTGAGAAAAGAATTTGAGCAGGGAGTTTGCACCCTGTCAGGAGCTCAGAAGAAGCCTCTTGCTGTTAAGGGAAGGTCAGACAACAGCTGGGTGGCCTGTGAACTCTTCCTTGAGCAATATTCAGAAGCAGAACTGAAGGGAAAGGATGCTCTGATTTTCCATTCACAGACATCTCACCTGGGTGCATAACTAGACTGGGCTGCTTCAATGTCTTGGATTGTCAACATGATGTGTCATGAATTTTAAAGAGAAAGCACTGATTAATGTCCTGAGTTAAAATGATCAGGTTGGAAGTAAAAGAAAAAAAAAATTCCCCCAAACATTCTAGACCAGTAAAATCATAAAACTCTAAGAAAAGCAAGGTTGGAAGTTTGAATTTCTCTACAATCGACTCTAGGCTTTTGCACTTTCCCAGTGAAAATTGGAGATAGATTGACAACTGACACTTATATTAATTATGGATCTAAATGAAACCATTTCCTCAGCAATTGTTAAATGAAAATTCTAACCTGGCAATGGTTAAGGAGGAGAGCAACTTGATTCTATTTAAGACTATTGGTAGGGCTGGGAGTTTGGCCTAATAGTATAGTGCTTGTTTAGCATGCATGAGGACCTGGATTTGATTCCAAAGGACCACATACATAGAAAAGGCTGTGGTTCAAATGGTAGAGCAATAGCCTTGAGGAAAAACCAAGGACAGTGCACAGGCCCTGAATTCAGTCTCCAGGACTGGCAAATCAAAAAAAAAAAGATTATTGTTATAGATAAAGGCTTCTGGATTATTTCCCTTAATATAATTTTTCCCAAGTCTTTTCATTTCCTTATCAATGGTACAGTATCACTCTTTCTGATGGATGAATATTATTCCATTGTGTACGTGTATATATATATATATATCATATTTTTCTGGTCCTTTCATTCATTGAGGGGAGTCTGTACTGATTTCATATCTTGGCTGTGCTTCAGAGAACATGGTTGTACTGGTAGCTTTAGTGCCCTTGTTTATGTTCTATTAGATAAATGCCCATGAGTATAATTGCTCAGCCACAAAGAAACATATGTTGCATGGTTTTCCTCATTTGTGGTAGCTAGAATGCATCTGTAAATCTACAAGTCAACACACTGGATGGTAAAAAATATAAAATATACTGGGACATGATAGATTATAAAGATTCCTAGGCATTCATATGGAATGAGACTGAAGGAGGGACATAAAGGTACAACACCTATGTGCATGGGATCATATAAGATCATATTTATTGAAATGAATTGAAATAGAAGCAAGAGATTTTTTTTTCTGTTGATGCATTTTCATTTTCTTTTCCCTTTTTCTAATCATTTTTCTGGAAGGGTAGAGGGGAACACAGTAATGGAAAGGCATAGGTATAGGTAAACAAATGCAACAGTGATATTCACCAGGCAGTATGTTGAAAATCAACTAGGAAACTTGTGAGTGGCTATGAGAGGGAGAAAACAGGAGAGAGCAAGTGACATTGTTCAAAAAGAAGTGTACTCTCTGTCTTACTTACAGAACTGTAACCCTGTACATCACCTTTACAATAACAATAAAATGCATTCAAAATAACACTGGAAGTAAAGAAAAGAATAATTGTTCTGTATAGAACTTGGATTAATTCCAAATACATCCTGGACAAGTGTGAATATATTTATAGTCAAGAAGGTAAAAGGTATAGATGAGTGGATGGAAATTCCTGAAATAGTTATGCAGGGTAAGCAGATTTTGGCTGAACCAATCTAAGAGGAGCCTGGCTAAAGTTTGGGCAAATGATCAGGCTCCATGTCAAGTGGGGCAGAGGAAAAAGAATCTTGGTAGACATTGAGGGGATTAGATATGGAGAGAGGGAAAATTATTTCCAAGTGGACCTACCATGGAATCTTTATTAAAACTGGATTTTGCAAGAAAATGCATGGCTAGGCCTAGGACAGGCTGCTGTTGGTAGTGAAATCAGAGTTTTAGGCCTGAAGCCTAAACTCCAGGGCTTCCATGTATCCAGTCAGGCTATTTCCCCAACACTGCCTTCAAACCATTTAGGGGCAGTTTCATTTTTCTCTACCAATTAAAGAATTAAAGGTCGGAAAGTGTCTAAGATAAACAGAATAAGTTTCTCTGAAAAGGAATGGAAAACCATGTAGGACAGTAAAGAGAGGCCGGCAGTATGGTCTAGCTGTAGAGTGCTTGCATAGCATGCAATAAGCCCTAGGTAAGATTCCTTAGTACCACATACACAGTAAAAGCCAGAAGAGGTGCTGTGGCTCAAGTGGTAGAGCACTAGCCTTTGGGAAGCTCAAGGACAGTCCCTAGGTCCTGAGTTCAAGCCCCCAGACAGGCAAAAGAAAAAAAAAAAGTAGAGAGATTCTCCATTAGGAGAAGAGTCTAAAAAGAAGTCCATTGGAGTCTTCTCAGAGGGCCTTTTTGATGTTGTGGTGCTGGTGATGGTGGGTCTTTGTTTTTTGGTTCTAGTCCTAGGGCTTGAACTCAGAGCCTAGCCTCTGTCCTTAAGATTCTTTTTCTCCAGGCTAGCACTCTACCATTCAAGCCACTGCTCCATTTCCAGATTGGCTTTGAATAGCAATCTTCAGATCTCAGTCTGTGAGTCGACAGGATTATAGGTATGAACCACTGACACCTGGATCAGAGAGCCTTCTCTCATATCTCCTCCCTTGGCTATGTGCTGATTGCTTAATGGCCTGTGTATGCATTGCCCTGGCTGTCTTTTATTTCATTTTTTTTCCTTGGCTGAGTGGACACCCAGAAAGTTATTACCCAAATGTGGTCTGGTTGGATATTACCATAGTTCTCGTTTTGGGAGGAGTTCCAGAAAGAAGTTGGTATTGAAGTTATCATCACTTCAGGGAAGCAATTTTGGTCAGGATAAGAAAGTCATTGTTGCTTGGCAGGTGGTCTATCCTGAGTAAGAATTATACTCGTTCCTTTCTAGGGGACATTTTCCTCCATCCATCATTATAAACTATCAGTAAATCCTGTGCTTCCTGGATACTGAGGTAGAGTGCAAAGTGATTGCTGAATGAACCCCTTAGGGCAAAGTTAGATGCAAAAGAATGGAGGCAGAGGTGCCAAACGTCTGTCTTGTTCTCAGTTTGGGCTCAAGTAAGGAGTCAGTGATTTTCAGTCAAAATTGTATTTCCTTGCTACTATATTTTCTGATTCCTCTCCTCCTTTTAGTATTTTTTTTAAATTCAGCATTTCTTATGCTTTGGAATTTTCTCTTACTCATCCTTGTCCCTTCTTAGCGGAGGCACAATTAAAAACAGAAGGTCATGAAAAAAAAAATGTTTGCCTTTTCTCTGTCCTTCAGCTCTAAAGCCATCCTTACCCCATTGTAGAACAATTGTTGGATTATATCATCAATGATGTAAGTGTTACGGTTATTCTTAGCATGAAAATACGTGAAGAGGAATCTGAAATGGTATTATATCTCACATGTAAATTTCAGCTTGGGGTGAGTCTGGAAAGACAAAAAGATTTCCAAAGTTCAATATTGAAGTGGAGGTACTGGCCTAAATATCAATCCGACACAGGAGCTGTTGTGTCCACTCTGCAATGAAAAGTCCTTTCAGTGGGCAAAGCTATTTCATAAGCAAATGAGTTTTGCGGCACTTAAGTTAATATAATCTCACTGTAGTAATATGTCCAATGCTGACGGGGCCAATTGACTTTTATTGCTATTAGATTCCACTTTAGAAACCACACGTGCATTAAGTTTCATATTTTAAAGGAGGAAAAGTAGATGCATGGCTTTCCTGGACCCATTTGAAACCTTCATTTTTTAACTTGAAAAAATTGTTAAGTGAAATACGGCTAGTGCTAGGGGAAGGTTTAGGAAACAAGGATATGATTTATTTTTAATGAACTGGTCCAGGCTCCTCATTTTACCTCTTTCAGCTAGGTTTTCCTTGGTTCTGTTTTTAATCCTGCAGAATATTCAACACACACTGTCTTCCAAGGTAAGCGCTCATGTGCATACACACGCGCTCACACACACACACACACACACACACACACACACACACACACACACACTGAGGTGTGGTTTTCAAGGTCCTATCATGTTTAGCAAATATTTCAGATGAAACGATATGTTCATCTGTTACACTGATTGCCAAGATTATAGCATGACAACAAACATTATTTGGGGAATAGACGCTAAAATTACATCCCACTCTCTCTCTCTCTCTGCGTCTGCAGCAATGAACAGATGCACGTTCGTTTCTCACGGCAATGGCCACAACTCCAGGACCATGCGCTCCTGAGAGCATTTGTGCACAGCCAGTGTGCCTGATGTCGCGTGCTAGAGAAGCCACACTAGTGGCCTAACAAACCCTTCCCCCCACGATGGCTGCAACAATGAGTATATTCAGGGGCTGTGACAGCAGGATTTTTTCCCCCTTTATTATGGAGGACAGCAAGAAAAACAGTGACAGAAGATGGTTTGGGCTCCAGATATATTGAGGTATTCACTGCTTAATGAATAGTATGTCTGCTTCTTCAAAGCTGAGAAACTTCAACACTTCAGGTTTTTCTAACAAGTGTCCACGGAGAAACCATACGCACACACACACACACACACACACACACACACAAATATACAACACACAGGAATGCACATATACACACATGGGTATTCAGGAATGAATGCATGCACATATATCCATGCATATTCATATATACATACAAAACAAATGTGCACATATATCTACACATGCATGTATAATGTATGTATGCATGCACACAACACAAACACACCTCTACACATACACACATATATGAATACAAATATACATGCAAATGGATGCCTGCATGCATACATTGATGCATATACAAATGCACACAATACTCATCCACACACTTACAGAGACATAACACATACATAAAATGTGCAGCTGGCACCATATTTAGAATTATTTATTTTGGCAGGGAGCCTGAGGACCTGCATAGAAAGCAGTTTATCGAATCCAGTGAATTATAAATCATTAGTTTCTTTGTTATGATGTCTGAAATCCTATTCTGGCAGCAAATAAGCAAGGTACTTCCTCAAACTGGCAGTGTCCTCTGTATCATACATGGCTTTCTACTATGATAGTAATAAGCGACCACAAATTTAGGGTTGAATAACAGGCCACCTATCCTCTCACAGTACAGTACTTCTCATGGCTGGCCTGGGACTCACTGCACTCCAATCAGTATCAGGAAGACTGTACTCTTGAGGTTTAGGAAAGACTCAATCTCAGGTTCCACCTTCTAGAAGTTTGCCTACAGTCTGTCTGCACTCCTCAGCTCCTGGCCCTTCCTTTCATATTCAAATAGCTCTCTGGCCCTTACATTCCCTTTTCTGGACACAATGGAGGATCCTAAATACCCATTGGAATAAACTGGGACACCAGATAATCCAGGTTACCATCCCCATCTTCATATCCTCTGTTTACATCATAGAAACTCCTTTTTCCCATGTCAAGTCACACATCCCCCTGAGTGGCTGGGGATGAGAACATTAGCTTGTCTTCCCACACTTCAACATTTCAGGAGTTGAAACCTCACATCTGCATGTGATGCTTTTTTATACATTATAAAGACACTAGCATTGGGGCTACGAAGATCTGGGTTAAAAACCCGACTGCTTCATTCATTCATTCATTCCTGTCACATTTACTTACCGAATGCATACTAAATACTAAGTCTTGCCATGATCTCTGGAGACCTGGCAAGAAGTAAGACAAATTTGCAGTCCATGGGCATTTATATTTTAGTAGGAGAAAGAGAAGATATGAAAAAAAAAGAAATGTATCATGTAATGTCAAGTAGCGATAAGGACCAAAAAGATAAATGGAAGTACAGAATTATGTCATCTAGGAACAGAAATCACTCAGTCATTGTAGCCCTGTATCATTCATTCGTTCAATCAGCCATTTGTGACAACAGCAAGCTTACCACAGGGATGCTTAAAATGGATCAAGTATTAGAAAGGATCTTAATATGAAACTGAATTTTCCTTTGACTATCAGTATAAACCTTTGAAATAGTGATTTTCTCAGTGTGAATTAAAAAAAAAAGACCCTGTAGCTCCAAGAAGCTAAAGTTGTCTTATATGAGTTTTTAGTAGGTGGTAGAATAGCACAGTGAACTGACTGGGATTGCTGTTGACATTGAACTTAAACATGCCTTTGTTCTTCACCTAAGCAAACAGTAACCCCTTGTGAGCTACAGCAGGAAGGGGTTAGCTGGACTGGGCTTGGAAGCCTTTTATTTTCTTCCAAACCCAAGATAATGTGATTTCTTTGAGCTTCCACTAATTTTCCTTTAGTCATTATGGGCCTATTCTATCTTTGATCAATCATTTAAATCTGTGTTTACACAAGCTTAGCAGAGGGACCAGTTAGACAATTACCCATGCCTTGGAACTAATTTAAAAAGCCCATTCTGGGCGGCAGCTCATTCTCTCTGATTTCTTTCAGGCTTGGATGCAGAGCTCAGTATGCACAGTATTGGGTGGAGGGAAAAAGATCAGACAGATTGGAGAATTCTAGCAAAGATAGGAATCTCTTGTGGGGTTTGGTTATGGTGGACTTTCTGGGTTTGGGGCATTTATTTATATATAAAGGAGGTGCATATTTTTTTCTTTTAGTTAACCAGATGTGTCTCATTACTTGTATACATTTATTACTTGAATATAGTTGCCATAGAATATTTTAAGAATTTGAATATAAATGAATTCCCAATTTCTATAAAGGAATTGTGTTTAGTACATTAGCCTTCAACTGACTGTCTTCTTTCTATTCAGCTTATGGTTTAATTTTATATATATACATAAATAGAATTATGCATGTGATTATATATCAATAACAAAAATCTCCCATATATGGCATATCTATAGTACTTATATATTTACATACGCATGTATACACATATGGATTTTCTGTCTTTATTGTCCTAGAAAGAGGTCACACGCTCAGCTCAGTTCCCAGCTGGGCATTGGGAGTTAGTGAGCTCCAAGGAATGGATCATATGCCTCTGTATCCAGCTTGCTTTTGAGCCTCTCCTGATGTAGTCGCTGCCCCAGCTGTTGCTGGAGCCTACTTAAATGTTGCTGTCACAGAGAGCAGCCAAAATCACACTGGCCCCCTATCTTGTCATTGCTGTCCCAAAGCCCATCATCACAACTTTCCTTATATCTCTGTTGCTCCAAGACTTGACATATGCTTCAGTGTGACCCCAGACACTGGTAGGTGATGTACATACATCATCTATTCTGCCAAATCCCACCTCAGCCTCTCCAATTCCTTGAGCTCTCTTCTCACCCCTTCGATCATACATGTTTTGGAACTCTCTGTCCTCTCTGCCTGCCTAGCATTTATTTCATTCTCTGCCACTGACTTGACCCAACCACTCCATCCCACGGTCCCTTGTTTTAAAGCCAGTAGCAAGTTTTGCTTTTAAAATCCTGACTCCATCACTAGTAATGTCAGTGTGCTTGCCCAGAATCTTGAGAAATCTCAGCCAAATTCTCCATGCTTCCAACAGTGTATAGGAAAAGCAGTAATGGGTTCTATCGGACAGGGAGAATAAACGTGAGTCCTGCATCTTCCAGCTATGCATCACTCACCCCTCTCTGTTGACCATCCCCTCTTCGCAGCCTGTCTACTCCTGGGATAACGTCAAGGCAAATACCAGTAAGTGCAAAGATTAGAAATTAGCAATCTCTAGGAGCACTTTGAAATACTATTTTTCCTTGAAGTGCTAGGATGAGAAAATCAAACTGTAGGAAACGGGGAGGCGGGGGATACGTAACCCCAAGGCCATAGCGCAGGATTCTGAGCACAATATCCTACTAAATGACACACAGAAGGAGTTGGAGCTTTGTAATACCTTTTATATTGCTGCATGCCATCTGCTTGGCAATTGTTAAGCCTAAAATATTCAGGTAAGCTCTATTTTCTCAAATAGTGTGATGTTCTGGGGATTTCAGCAGCCAGTCATCTTTTAAATATCATTCTATTTCAGGGTTTTCAGGAAAAAAATACCCAAAACAAACGAAGTTAGCAGGATGTTTGCACTGCACCTAGGGTCACATGGAGATGCCAGGATGCCCAGGCTCTGTAGTTCCAATATGTGGGGTGGGGGGTGTTGAGTTGGTTACATTTTCTTTGTGAAGTTGAGGATTTTTACATGACATGGATTGATTTGCTCCATCGGACTCTGGGTGATCTGCCAAGGGAAAATGATGCTTTTGCATTCAACAAAGGAAGTTGTAGTGTGAGGCCGCAAGCAAATAGAGAACCTAGCAAAACATATCCTACTGCTCTCCCCTCTCCTTGCCCCCACTCTGCTCTCCTCCTCATCCTTCTTGGTCCTTCGCCAGCTTCCCCTCTTCCTCTGCTTTCCTCTCATCTCCCTTCTTTCCCCTCTTCTTTCCACTAAACTTCTCCCTAAAACTGTTGATGCTTTTGCCATTGTCTTAGAAAAAGTGGGGGGAAGATGCAGTCAAATAAAATATCACAAAATACACTTGCTTTGAACTAGCCATCCATTACTTAGATTTTTAAACTAGGGAGATAGGTATTTATTTATTTGTTTGTTTATTTGTTTGTTTAGTCAATCATGGGGCTTGAACTCAGGGCCTGGGTGCTGTCCCTGAGCTTTTTTGCTCATGATCAATGCGCTACCACTTTGAGCCAAAGCTCCACTTCCAGTTTCCTGGTAGTTAATTGGAGATCCGAGTCTTATGGACTTTCCTGCCCTAACTGGCTTTGCACCATTATCCTCATCTCTCAGCTTCCTGAGTAGCTGGAATTACAGTCCCTGAGCCACCTGTGCCTGGCTGGAGATACGTTTTTGATTTTGTTGTTTTATATTTTGAGATTAGAGTATGATAAGCTGGCATCATAAAATACACACAGAAGTTTAAACTGCATGTGCTCTTAAATGTCCAAGAAGATAGAGCCATCTCACACAGGTACAGGTTCAATAAACATCGGTGGGTTCATTTTTTTTTTGCCAGACACTGGTGGGCACAATTTAAAATTGCAAGAACATAGAAATGAATAAGCCATATCCCCTGTTCTAACACACAGAAGTTTCTAAAATAAGAGCAATGGGAAACAGATTTAAATTGGAGTTTCAACGTCAGACTCCATCTTCAGACTCCTTATGTGCCTCCTCTATGATTGAATCCATCTTTGTGTCTCCAGTGAATTTCTAAATGCTGACTGCTTCACAATTTATATTTCCAATTTACATCTCTCTCATACTCTAGACACATTGATCAAATTGCCTAATTTGCATGTCCATCTGGATGTCCCAGAAGTACCCCAAACTCAGCATGTCCCAGCACTTGCACTCCAAGCCTGCTTCTCCACATCACCTCCCCACACTGGCGGATGCAGCTCACCCCAAGCCTCCCTTTGAATCCTGGTCATCATTCCCATTGCTGCTCTTACAGGCTTGGCCGGCCTTCCCCATATCTAGCACCGAGTTCAATGCCTATGATTTTACTTGTCTATTATTTTGGAGAAAGTGTAGAAATTCTTAGGACTTCTCACCTAGTCTCCTTTCATGTCAACCTTAAGAGAATTAGCAGAAGTAGGACGTTACCCGTAATGTGGTCCTGTTAATACAGGATTTCCACTTGCATCATTTTACTCTTCTCTTTTCTGCCTCACAGTGGGATGCACAAACCCACACTGCCCTTGCTCATTTGGGTTTTCTTAGTCTTCTCCAATCTGGGAGGCTTTCACAGTCTTTCTTGTGACCTCGCTGTTTTAAAGGAGTATAAGTGCATTGTTTAGCACTGTATCCTCACAAACTGGCTTTGAGTGACACTGATGTTGTCTTGTGGTTGTGTGAGATGATGAATTATTGGAAGCTATGTGTCTTTTGCTTTATGACAGCAGCCGACTTATGATATTGACATGTGCTACTCACTACAGATACTACCCTGATTTTTGGGGGGGGTAAATATAATAGCTGTGAGAATTCTCCATTGCAAAGTTACTTTATTCCCTTTGTGAATATTTTTGGGGAAAAGATTTTCTGTTTCATTTGAAAATCATGCATATATATGTCTGTGTACATATATATGCACATGTACGTACACATATACATGTGTATGTATGTATGTATGTGTATATATATATATATGTATGTATGTATGGTGCCAGTTCTGGTGCTTGAATTCAGGACCTAGGCTCTGTTCCTTCTTTTTGTTCAAGATTATTCTTCCACCACTTGAGCCACAACTCCACGTTCAGCTAGTTTGGTGATTAATTGGAGATAATAGTCACATGGTCTTTCCTGCTTGGTCTAGCTTTGAACTGTGATCCTCAGATCTCGGCCTTCGGAGTAGCTAGGATTATAGACCTGACTGCCATTATTATTTTTTAGCATTAATCAGTAGTTGTTATTGGAAAAAATGAGTACTTCAGACTTTTAACAGTGACTTTCTGTATCCTTAGATTTTTCCATATTTGCAGATCGGAAGGCTTTAAGGAAATGCAACCTCTTCCACTTATTTGTGTATTAAATTATTTACCAATGTCAATATGGATTCATAGCTATTTGTTTTCATCTTTTTCTTTGTGTCTTACATTGTTCCAACTTTAGTCATTGGGAACTCTTTCAGTTTGTCTCTTGTACTGTTTGTAATATGTAAACATCTTTTTTTTTTTTTTGCCAGTCCTGGGCTTGAGCTCAGGGCTTGAGCACTGTCCTTGGACTTTTCTCAAGGCTAGAGCTCTACCACTTGAGCCTCAGCACCACTTCCAGCTTTTTTCTATGTATGTGGTACCAAGGAATTGAACCCGGGTCTTCGTGCATGCTAGAAAGCACTTTACCACTAGGCCAAACTCCCGGCCCCATGTACGCATCTTTTAAATAAGCATTTTCTTGTTTTCTGGCACCAGAAAAAAAACTACACATTCATATTTCTTCATCTCTCTCCTTGAAATCTGGAAGTACTCTAGGTTCTTTGATTTTACTTTCTCTTGTTTCTTGGAGGTGTGGAGATTCAGCTCAGGGAATTATATATATTTTATAAGCACTCTACCACTAAACTATACCCCATACCTCTCAGGTTGCTTCGCCCCCCCTCACACCACCCCCCACACCTACTTCTGAGATTTGAATTCAGAGTTTTGTGCTTGCTAAGCAGGAGCTTTAACATGAGTCATACTTTGGTCTGTTCTTGTTCTGGTTATATTTTGAGATAAGGTCTGACATTTTCCTTAGACTAGGCTGAATTGTGATCCTCCTATTTATTATTCTCACTCTAGCTGAGATGACAAGGGCAAACCACTGTGCCCTAGCTAATGAGAGATGTATAGATGTGAATTTCTGCCCAGGCTAGTCTCAAAGTCATACACTTGAATACCCAGGATTACAGGTGTGAGCTATTATGCTGGGCTCAAGTTGATTTAACTGGAGAATAAGGACCAAAATCATAGTGTAGCTCTATGCATCTGTTTATCACATATACATAGCAATATTTCTGGTTTGTGTTATATACCCTTTCCCCCCCCCCCCACACACCCAGCTTCTCCTCTTTCATTATGTGAACTTCTGTTTTCAAGTGTGAGAAACTGTCTCTCTTCACTTACAACATATTCACTTATTTTAAACCCAATATGTAAATAAAATTGTTTCAGAATTGCTAATCTGTATCCCTCTGAGAAAGAGCAAGTGGAGCACAATGCTTATATATAGTTATTTTTGTTTTTTATATCTTTCCTACAGGATGAACTTCCTTTCTCTGCTGGTTAGACCTTGACATGGTCATCTTCAGAAATTTTCTTCACATTCTTTACACGATAGCTGAGTCGATTTATCTTAAAAATTCATATTGCTGTCCAGGTGCTGGGGGCTCATACTTGTAAATTGCTAACTACTGAGGATCTCAGTTTGAAGCCAGCCGAGGTAGCAAAGTTAATGGGACTCATATCTCTAACAACCAAAAGCATAACGTAAAGATATGGCACAAGTAGTAGAGCACTAACATTAAGCAAAAAAAAAAAAAAAAAGCTCAGGGATGGTACCTAAACACTGAGTTCAAACCCCAGGACCAGAATGCACGTGAACACACACACACACACACACACACACACACACACACACACACACACATTCACCTTGCCCTGCTCTCTAAGATTTTTCAGTCTCTACTTTCTACCTGAAAGATAAACTACAAGTGTTTGCTATGGTGCCTACCCAGGCCTCTAGCTCTTGCATTGAGCATAATTCAGATTACAAAGTTTTGATTAATAACAATACTCTGAAAACACGATGTCAGCTACAATTTTTGCAGGAGTTGGGGAAGATAAAGCACTACAAAGAAATTTGAGAAGTAGAAAAAAATTGGATTTATTATGAGGCCACTACGGACCAGGCCCTTATGAAGCTTCCTAAGTCATTGAGATGTGACATGGTTAATACTAACACACTTACTGGAAACCAAACAGATCTGAATTCAAACCCTAGCGTCCTACTTAGTAACTATGTGTGGACTCTAGAATGGTGTTATTGTCTCAGTCTCATGTTCTTTCCCATGGACAGGACACATATAGAAGAGGCCAAAATGCTGACATGTAACCTATGTGATGAAATGCACAAACTGACTAATTTATAAAGAACAGAGGGTTTGTTTTAGTTCACAGTCTTAAAGATGACTACCTATGGTTGACTGTTGCTGGTGCTTTGGGCATATGAGGACTATACGATGCCATCACTTTATACATGAGTGTATAACAGAGTAACAGTTCACTAGGTGGCCAGGGTATAAAGATAGATAAAGAGAAAAAAATGGGATCACAGATCCCCTTCAAAGACACACTCCTGTGACCTAAAGACTTTCCACTAGTCCCCACTTTTTAAAAGATTAGCCTCCAAATATCATTGCTCTGGGTTCTAAGCATGTAGCACATGGGCTTTGTGGACTTTTTAAAGATGCAAACAGTAGCATGACCTAAATCAGAAAGAATAACAAGGTTCTTTCTTCAGACATAGCTGCTTTCAGAAGAAATGCCAGGAAAGGTAAGTGATGTACCTAAATACACCGAATTGGTCTACTTCCATCCTCTGGCTACTCTTTCATACATGAGTTCTTACATGAACATTCTAAAAACAGAAAGTCCTGGGGCATGAACTCAGCATAGAAGCACTTCCCTTTACCATTTTCTCTCAAGGATGGTGCTCTACCCCTTGAGCCACAGCTTTATTTCTAGTAGATTTTGGTGGATAACTGGAGATCGGTCTTGTGAAGGAATCTTTATTAAAATCTACATTATGATTACTGTTTAATGGCAAATATCATCATTCTAATTTGCACAGGATTTAAAATGAAAATCAAAGACCAACTGGGTATACCTAAAAGTCAATTTATTGTGGTTACTTTACTAATCTATGATGCTTCCTCTTACCTGTCCAAGGTATACACATACATTTTCATCTTAAAACTACCATCATCACCTAAGCAATGCACTCTAAAATTTGGCCAATCATCCAACATAATGAAGCCAAAGTTTTCTTCCATGGAACCACTAGCTGATAGGGTTACATGAAAGAATAAATAAAAGCACTTGTTTACCAAGTTAACAAACAAAAATCAGAAACAGAAACATCTTGCAATGCAATGTGATAGAAAAAAGGTAGCAACTCAAGATAAAGACATGATCTCTTCTGGGCTATACCCTTGACTATCTGTATCCCTGGCTATGCTATCTCATCTACTTGATTTCAGATTCTTCACATCCAAAAGGAAGGAGTTGAACTTGACAACTTCTCATTCCACTCCTTTCTCTTTGATTGTGGACTCTTTTTCCCTAGGGCTAACTACCAGTGTTCTAGTACTGCTGCCTCTCATGCCCATGGAACTTTTAATTTCAAAATGAACTTTCAAATGCTAGGAGATAATTGTGCCCCCCAAAAAATCAAAGATGGAAAGTGGAGAAGAATGTGAATGAGTGAGGCAGAGAAAAGCTGACCTGTGGCAACATCCTCCACCTTTATGGCTGTGTCATCATTCATGTTTTGAGCCATTCTATGGCTAATGCAGTATTACTCATTCATTGTTCATTTAGTGCCATGAAACTGAATGGACCATTCCCATGTTAAAAAAAAGGCCTATTATGTGACACATTATATATTTCTCTATTACACATAGATCCAGAAGAAGGAGAATCTAGGTGTAGCATGGAAATTCTGAAAAGAACTTGTTCCTGGGCACATTACAGACAGGTGGAAATTGCAGAATGATTTTCCTGTGAACTGTACTCCCTGCATTCTCTTGCATTCTTTTCCCTTTTGCCTTCCAGTTTAACTTCTAGAAGATAAATGGACTGAGTCATCTCTTAGTAGATCTTTTCTCACATTTTATTTTATTGGACTTTTTTCTATAAATAAGCAATATTTGCCTTTATATTATGATGCAACTTTCTCAAGAAAATGGCAATTGCTGTGCCACTATGTCTGCTAGGGCACTTTATCAGTTGAAATTCGTCTTTTATAAAAAAAATTGCAGGACAATAACTAAGGGTATACAAAATATGGATGCATATTTCATTGCAATATAATTTATAAAGGAGATGCCCCAAGTTAGAGCCGAGCCTGGTGGAACACACCCATAATCCTTGCAAGTTCAAGGCCAGCTTGGGCTACATAGGGAGAAACTGTTTTAAAAAAAAAAGAACAAAACAAAAAATATGAGATGGAGATCTGGACTTCACTCATGGTAGCATCAACAAGGGCAAGTTCTTTCTGGTTACTGCTACTGCTGTACCCTGGAAATATCTCCAGTATTGTAGGGCTGATTTCAATGTATTACAGTACAGAAATATCTCCAATAGTGCACCTTCTCAGCCTCCAGAGCAGGGCAGGTCCAAATGACAAAGTGAAGGTCCATAGTATTTAAGACTTCTGAGTAAGCCAGATTTACCAATGTCAAATTACTGGTGAGTCGTTTGACCCCGTGTTTATTTCTAATTTCCACAAGCTGTTGCTAAGAGCTGCTGTAAATCAGGTTGCTATTGATCTTGGCTCCCGCTTGTGTAATTCTATGATGGACTGTTTATGATCTATAGAAATAGACTACTGCTTTGAGAGAATGCCTGGGGAAGGGTTCCCAGGATGTTCTGGAAACGTGTGTGTGTATCAATTATTTAGGGAGGAAGAAAGGCAGACATCTGTGTGAATAAGCTGGGTCTGGGAATAAACAAGAGTAGTGAAATTTGGCCTTAGAGGAAAGATGAGAGAAAAAATGATAAGCATGGCTGTAGTAGGCCATGCTCATTTTAAAGCAACCAACTCCATATCTAAATGCAAGGCGCTTAAATGATCTTCATGGTCTGCCTTCCTATACTTCGTGCATTTTTATTCAATTTCTCTCTGTTCTTAGCTGAAAGGAAAGCTCTTCAACCTCCCACAGGGCTTCTTTTATTTCTACATGCATTGAAAATATTTGTGAGCCAGCCATCCCTTTCCAAGGCTGGCATGCTCATATTGCTCTGATTGCCTTTGAGGCAAGGAGCAGGGAGGGTGGAGGGAGCAATTTAACAATATGTATTTTTCAGTCTCTCTAAGATGATGTATTTTGCTTCATGTCTGTTATCTTATGTAGTACAGCATCTCTGTGAGATAAGTATAAGAGCAAGAGCATTTTTCTCTTTTGATGGGAACAGGAGGAGAGAACGATTGTAATAAGTGAGAACAGAGTTACGAATCACACTCTGTGTATTACTCTACATAGAAAGCTGCAGCTTCCAAGGGCTTTTCCCTCCATCTGAGCCACAGGGTCCCAAGAAAGAGTTTGTCTGGCTATTTGCAGTCCATTGCTTAGTGAGGAAGATCCTATCCACTTCAGATTTATCTTCAAGACATTTGCTTAGAAAGCAAATTTCCAGACAAACGTCAGTGGCTCATGTCTGTAATCCTCGCTCTTCAGGAATCTGAGATGTGAGGATAGCGGTTCAAAGATAGCCCAGGGATCTAAATCTGACAGACCCTTGTCTCTAATTAATCAGCACAAAGTCAAAAAGTAGAGCTGTGGAACAAGTGTGAGAACATCATCCTTGAGCCAAAAAGACAAGCAAGAGCATGAGGTCTTGAATTCAAGTACAAGTTCTGGTATGCATGTTTGTATACCTATGTGTGTACACAGCTCCCCTCCCCTCACACACACATACAAAGGCAAATTGTTGTAATAAAAAAAAAATCGGGATCTCCAGGACTGTGTTCTCTATCTTGACCCCCAAAGCTTAGAGAATACCCATCTTTCCTTACTTTTACCATGGCATGGAATGGTTAAGCAAATGGTTCTGTTATTCAACCAGATATTTTAGAAGTAGCTATCTTTTTTGTTTTGTTTTGTTTTTCTGAGCCTTGTGTCCTCCATACCAAGTTTAGGGGATTGTTCTTAACTTGTTTAGTGTATTCAGCTGCAGTTTACTGATCCCACATTATTCGCTTTGTGACCTGTCAGGTGCTTCCAAGCAAAGGCTTCAGGGAACGGACAGTGTATTGTTCAGGTATTTTGGCATTGCCATCTCACTTCCCTACAGACTTTGAGTCTATCCAGTTTGATCTCTGGGCTCTGGCCTCTTTCCTCCCTTGTGGTTCAGCCATCTAGCACATTATATTTTCTTGCCTGAATGTCTACATTTCGAAGAGCTTTGTAAAATATAAAAGCCGATATGTTTTACCAGTTAAAAACTTTATACGGAAATGTGACTTAGGAAGAATACTTTTCAAAATCACTTCTTCCGGCAGTGATTAAAGTTTAAGTCTACAGCAAAGAGCAAAGGCTGGCAGTGATCATTTTCAGTCTCCTATTTCTCAGTTTGATTATACAGATAACACAAAGAAAACTGCTGGTATGCGGTATCCTTACCTCTCTTTTTTGTGTGTGTGTTTTTGCATCGTTTTATTAAGAAGAATTTATTTTCCTTTTTTAATGATTATCTTTCATTAGTAGTAGTACAAAGAGTTTTATGAATACAATGCATCTTGATTGCCATCACGTCTTCCATCATTCTTTCCCATCTTCCACATAATATCTCTTCTCTTCTCCACATTTCAAGCTGTTCTGGATCACTACCAGGCTAATCTATCAGCTTAACAATAGCATGTCACCAATAATAGCTCAGAATCAACCTTAGAATACACACAGTAGGACCGTTTCCACAAGTCACTTTCAGCGTTAGACAGACTTCATTGTGTTGCAAGTTATTAATAGGATCCAGCGGTACTTTACTTTCTTTTTAACATTTTTCTCATTTTTTTGTTATATCTTTAATTTAATGTTGTTATCAAAATGATGCATGGAGGGTAACCTTACATACGTAAGGTAATGAGTACATTTCTTGTTGAACGTTGTTACCTCTTCCCTTGTCTTTCTCCTACTTTCCCTCCCTCCCTAGTGTGCCTCCTCTCCAGGTTGTAAAGTTCATTTCCAACATGTTTCCCTGTGAGTATTTCTGTTACATTGGTTTACCCTTTTTCCTTTGTCTCACCATTTTCTTGTTCCTTTTCCCTTCTCCAATTCAGGATACCAAAATCAAATACAGTGACAAGTGATAAAGCAAAGGGAAAAAAATAAAAGAAAAAAAAACATTAAAAATAACAAAACTGGAGAAAAACTCCTTGTTTCCATATCTTAGAGCTCATTTCCCTTACTGTCATCTTATATATGCTACAGAGCTATTGAGCTATTATGATCCTCTTCTAGGACTATCCTAGACATATACAAATAGTTACAAATGAAGACACCATGGATTCTATGTTTCTTTAGGTCTGGCTTACTTTATTTATTTACTTTATTTTTTCCAAGAATTTACATTTCCTTACAAATGTGACAATATCCTTCTTTCTGCTGGAAGCATATTTGTGTATATATAAATATACCACTCTTTCCTGATCCATTCATCTACTGAGGGGTACCAGGGTAGGTTCCATATCTTAGCTAGGGTAAATAATGCTGCAATGAGTATGGTAGTGCTGGTAGGTTTAGTTTGGCCTTGTTTGTGATCATTTGGGTAAATGCCCAGAAGTGGGATTGCTGGGTCATAGGTGATCTCTATGCTTAGTCTTTTAAGAAGCTCCATACGTAGTTGTTTTACTTCAACATGTCAGTTTGTGAGTATAACGCATCTTTGTGTCTCCCCTTCATCATTCTCTTCCTTCTCTCCCAATCCAACCCAGCCCTTCCAATTTCTAATTCTAATTTTCACTATGTACACTGAATATTATAACAACATTCACCCACCCCCTTTTTCTTCACTTGTCTACCCTCCTTCCCCTTGACTCACTCTCTTTGACACCACAAGTTTCAGCTGATTGGTATTCATTTTGTTAAACTATAAGTTAGTTGCTCAAAGGAGTTGTACCATTAGAATCATCCCTAGAATATACCACATTTTAATTGAAATGTCTGTGTATATATGCATATGGTGTTATATATGGCTGCATTATTTAGGGAAACACTAATGTACCAACAAGCTAACTGTAACGAAGAGCAGACAGGCAGTCAGCCATCATTATCACGAGAAGCCATCCAGCTTATCATTTGCATTCTGTACTGAAGTAGGTAGATAAAGGGAGTGAGCTTCTGATAAGATGCATTTTTGTTAGAACTTCCTCCTTGCATGCCATATGCATGACTGACTCCTGGTAAAGAAATTGGTTCTACATCTTTAAATACTTTCCAAGTGATACTTTCCCGTATGCCAACTCTCATTTCTGTTTCTTAATTGTCTTTTCTCTGCACACATTTCCCATCTTTTATTTCTACTTCATTTCTCAAAAAAGCAGACATCAGTATATTTGCTTCAGGATTGCATTTTCTTTTCACATGTTTTAAAGTTTTCATTTTTAATGTTTATCTATCTGTTGGCAACTATTTCATAAGCTGGAACCCAGATATTTGATGTTCATGGATCTTGTTCAATAACCGAAATCCAAACACATTGTTTTGTGATGACTAGAAAAAAACTTTTGAAATTCGAGTATGTTAACACACAGTCTTACCATCCCTCTACTGCTTCCGTTGCAGCAAAGACAGAGAGGCTTCAAATGGTCTTTCTTTATTAAATCTATTTAGATTAATTTTCTGACTATATTCCACTTCATTTCAGAGAAATCCACCTAATTCACAAGAAGGGTAGGGCAGGGCAGGGCAGGGCAGGAAAGGAGAGGAGAGGAGAGGAGAGGAGAGGAGAGGAGAGGAGAGAACAGGACAGGACAGGACAGGACAGGACAGGAGAAAAGCGGAGCTAGGACTCAGACCTGTAATTCTCGTTGCTTGGGAGGCTGAGATCTGAGTATTGTGGTTCAAAGCTAGCCCAGGCAAGAAAGTCTGTCAGACTCTTATCTGTAATTAAGGACTAAAAAAGTTGCAAGTGATGCTGTGGCTCAAAAGATGGGGTGCTAGCCTTGAGCAAAAAGGAGCTCAGGGACAGCATCCAGAACCAGAGTTCAAGCCTTAGGAGTGGAAAAAAATACACCACTTTGCCTTTCAACCTTACATTATCCTAGAAGCAGCAGGGATATGTTTGAAGTACAGGCTGGCATCAGATTGATCGTCTTCCTTTAGAAGAAGCTTGCACATTCTATGCATTGTTTCTTTTAAACTCTCTCTTTTCTATTCCTCAGTCAGCTTATTTTTCAATCTCCACAATTAATTGTTTTCTTCCCTTGGTAATATTTATAACTCTGCTTCTGCCTTGTTGCTTTTTTTTCCCCCATATCTTGGTTTTCCTGTCATATCAATGTGGTTTCTGTAATTCTGTTCTAGAATTTATACAATGGTGCTTAGCAGTTTGCTAGCATTATAATTGAAAGGACCAGGCCCGTGTGTGTGTGTGTGTGTGTGTGTGTGTGTGTGTGTGTGTGTGTGTGTGTGTGTTATGTGCGTGTGTTCATATCTCCAGTATTTCATCAGCACAGGATAGAATTTCCAGACATGTAAAGTGAGTGCTTTTTTGTCTGTATGTGTGTGTGTGTGTGTGGGGGGGGTAATGGAGCTTGAACTCAGCCAGGGCGCTGTCCCTTGAGCTCTTCAGCTGAAGGCTACCATCCTACCTTAGAGCCCAGCCCCACTTCTCGTTTTTTCTAGAGTTTATTAGGAGATAAGAGACTCAGGTTCTTTTGTGCTGATGTTGGCTTTGAACCTTGATCCTTAGATCTCAGCCTCCTGAGTAGCTAGGATTACAGGCGTGAGCCACCACGCCGGGCTCTGAGTGCTTTTTTTGAGTTAGTAGACTATAGGCTTGATCAAGGACCTTGAAATTCCTGAAGATTGCTAGTAATAGTGGTGGTTGCAGGGTAGTATTTATATACTTTCCTTAATTAGTAACCACTTTTCTTCTCCTTGCCCCATTTTGGGTTCTCCTTAGCCAGTGCATATGACATCTCCTGGAATGATTGGGATCATGTTAAGCCTTTTGCCTATTTCTTACAACTATGCAATTCAGAACTGTTGGGAAGCTATAGATCCTATTTTGATTCTAAAGATATTCAGAGGGGCCAGGAGTGTAGTCTAGTGGTAGAGTACTGGCCTAGCATGCATGAAGCCTTGGGTTCAAATCTTCAATACCATATAAATAGAAAAAAATAAGCTAGAAGTGGTGCTGTGGTTCAAGTGGTAGAGTGCTAGCTTTGAGGAAAGCCCAACAACAGTGATCAGGCCCTGAGTTCAAGGCCCAGGATTGGCCAAAAAAAGGGGGATATTGAGAGATTTTATAAGTGATTTTCTGTGGTCAGACTTGGGTCTGAGTCACTTCACTTTCTTCATAATTACCCTGTTTTCATAATCTACCCATTCTGTCTCATTTGACCTTCGGGCAGTTGGGGTTTGCTCCATGTTCTTGATAGCCCATGAATGATATTAGATTACAGTTGTTGTAATTAAAGGTGGCTTAAGTAGGAGAAATTGTGTACCTTCCCACTAATAAGCAAGGTGATGCTCATAAGCAGCTTTGTCACCATCAAGCTCCTAACTCACCCCAGCAGCTTTCCATTAAAGCAGGGATTAACTATCAGTGCATCACAGTGGAAGGAACTAGAAGAATAGCTCCTTGGGTCCCAACAACAAATTACTTCTGAATCAAACCTCTGATTAATAGCTCCAGAGTTGTCTCTCTGCTTTGCATAATTAAGTTTCATGGAGTGTTACAATTAACAGCCTCGCCTTCACCCAGGTAGAAACTGCCACCATTTATTTGGCCAGCAGTATCAGAAAGTGCTGTGTGGTGGATAAGAAGCATTTATGAGGGGATTAGGTGCATTCTGGGTCATAAGTTGACTAAGACTATAATTACCTTCCAATAAAAAGCTACACACATGGAAATCCCATGATATTGCCCAAGTTCCCTTTCAATATTACTTTTTTCTGTTGCCATGAGTCTAAGAACTTCTTTCCTAACTCAAACAATAGCTGTGGGTATTGACAACTTCCTCTCTCAAATGTATTTTGGCCCTTGTGAATCTCTAGTGCGTAGCTTCTTTTACATCATTTATTATGGTTACATTGATTAGCACACAAGTATCAAACATGCTATGCAGATGTCAGGTAAACTTCAGACTCCTGGAAATGCCTGGGAAGAAAGCCAAGATGTCATTAGACCTACTGAGATACAACAAAATGCAAAATACTTTGTTGGAGGTGGGTGAAGCCAGGAATTAACCATTCATCAATTCCAACGGATTAAAATGTAACTAGAAGATGCTCTTTTTTTCTGACAATTTTCCTGCAGAATGACATTTTTGTGGCACATTTATTCCCAGGATCAATCAAGGAGTGAGAGTAACCATTGATACTATGAAATTCTCTGTTCAACTTTTTCTGAGATCACTAGTGTTAAATAATCAGCAACCCTTATCTGGTGCCAGAGGGTCACACCTGCAATCAGAGCTATTCATGATACTGAGATCTTAGGATATCGTTCAAAAGTCAGCCCAGGCAGACAAATCTAAGGGACTCTTAGCTCCAATTAACCAGAAAAGAAGCCATAGTGGAAGTGTGGCTTAAGTGATCTAGAGTCAGCCTGGAGTTTAAAAGCTGAGTTTACGCCTTGAGTTCAAACCTCAGTACTGGGAGAAGACGAAGACGAAGGAGAAGGAGAAGGAGAAGGAGAAGAAGAAGAAGAAGAAGAAGAAGAAGAAGAAGAAGAAGAAGAAGAAGAAGAAGAAGAAGAAGAAGAAAGAGGAGGAGGAGGAAGAGGAAGAGGAGGAGGAGGAGGGGGAGGAGGTGGAGGAGGAGGAGGAAGAAGAGGAGCAGCAGGGGGTGTGGCAGACCAAAGGAAAGGAAAGAAGGAAGAAAGAAAGAGGCAGAAAGAAAGAGAAAGAAAGGGAGAGAAAGAGGAAATCAGTGACAAGAGTTCAAAGTTTCCTAGATGTGCTTTCTTATGTCCTTGTACAAACTTATTTCATAAAGGATGTGCATAGAATATCCATTTCCCTTGATTTTTCAGTTTTCTTTCTTCCAGTGTCCTTTTTCTATCTTTCCATTTTCTTCATTTTCTCCATCTCCCTTTTCTTCTTCCTCTTTCCCTGTCCTCCTTGGTTGTATTTATGTTGTGCCTGAGATTTGATTTCAAAAGAAAGGAAAAAAAGTGAAACTATGAGGACTAGATTCATGCACTTCTGAAAGTATCATTCTTCAAAACTGTAATTTTAGACAAGCCATTTAATCATATTGCATTCCTTCCCCATTATTTATTTTCAAAAAGTAAAAGGGAAGAGGAGGAGGACTATAAGGGATAACACTCTTTCTATCTATGGTAAAATGCTGCCATGAATCTCAAAGGAAAGAATACTGCTGAGTCTGTTGTAAATTGCATAGCGCACTGCAAATTTCAACTTGCTTTTGCTAGCCTCCTAATGAATATTTTCGAGAATTCTATTAGAATTGAGAGCCAGACCTAGCTGAATAAATAAATAAATAAATAAATAAATAAATGGAGAGACCGGTGCTCTAGACAAATTGGGGGCCTCATTATGCACTTACCAGGAGGAAAATGCTGTCTTTTCTGGCTAAAAAGCCATTTGTCTTGCAAATTTCTATAATGAACAGATTTTGGAATAAATACCATGTAATCTGTGATGACAGTTCTCTCATTTCTTTTTTATTAGCTCAATCTTCTCGGCATCTGAACTACATTGCAACAGAACCCATATGATCATTAAGGCAGCTGGGTTGAATTTGTTTTCCCATTCCCTAGCACATAGCTTACTCCCCAGCCAGTCTCTTCAGGAGGCTCATGTTCTAGGAATCCAATGTTGTTTATACAAGGACACCAGAACAGACCAGAAAGCAAGCATCAGGAGATGTGTTCTTTGCTACAACATGCTATTTTTCCTACTGACCTTCATCCAGGAATTTTTAAGGTCTAGGTTTTTCTTAGAGCTGGTAGAGAACTTGAACTGCATTAAGTATCCTTTGTTTGAAATGAATAATCTCAAACCAGGCACAGCTAGCTTATTCCTGTAAGAGTCTCACAGACTTTTCTATCCTAGCTAACTTTAAACCAAGATTCTTAGCTCTCTGAGTAGCTAAGATGATGGTTTTAAGCCATCTGTATCTTAATTTTGGTTATTGTAATTTTGGCTGTCTGTATATTAATTTTGGCTATTGTAATTGGGTCGGAGTCCTCCTTTTGCAACCAGGGTAGAAAAGTCTAAGAGACTCTCATTTACAATTAACCATGAAAAAGCCAAAAGTGGAGCTGTGGCTCAAGTGGTAGAGTGTTAGCCATAAGTGAAAAAGATAAGTTGAAAGTGTGTTCCAGTAATGGCACATGCAGACACACACACACATGAATTCTCTCCATAGATCATGAATAAACTCTTAACTCTCTCTTTTTTACCTTTGTCTCTTTCTCTAGGTAAGTGGTCTTTGGCTATGGTTTGAGCTTCTGTAAACGATTGCTGAGGCCCTCTGGGTCTTAGTCCCACCGAAAGGAAGTCTTTGGCTGGTGAATATTCACCCTGCCCACGTGTTCCCGTGCCATGTTTGGGTCCCCACAGCACAGGAAAGGTAAGGCGGCTCAAGGCTGAGGGGTTTGCATCTGGTCCTGAAGAAGGAATGGATCTGGATCGGTGACAACAACTGGAAAAAATAATGGGCACCAAATACCAAACAGTGATTCATGCCTTTACCTCTGAGAAGCCAATTTGTCGTGTGTGTTCTCATACATTCTGTGTTTATCTACTCCTCTAAAAATGAATGGTATAAGACAGAAGAATTTTAATGTGAATTTAGTTTACTGCACTGGTATAATTTCTACCATTTTTTTAAATTGATGGAAACAGGTTTAAGTATTTTTAATATACTATGGTTGGGTTGATCAATAGCAATATTCTCAAATTAGGCAGTTCTTGTTCTTATATGTACATAGTTGCAAATATGGTTTTAAGGTATGAATATGAAAGCTCAGAGGGACATTCTGAGGGTTTAAATTAATCAGTTTCTTGGTGTTTCTGTAGCATTTGGCATATTGAAGTACCGTACGTCCCATCAGAGTTAGTGTAGTACTGTCTTTAGCAACTCCATGATGAGAGCATTAATGAGATGTCAAATGGGCTTCCAGAGTTGTGAACCATTTCCTGCAACTCCTGGAGGGTTTATTAAATTCAGGTGGTTGGGATGACCCCATGTGGGTTGTCTAACAATTACTGAACCTGGGCTTGGAACAAACTTTGTTCTTATCACAAATGATTCACTGCAGTCTCAGGCAACATAAAATATAGACATGACTCCAGTGTATTTTGAGTTTTGCTACTATCAATCATCAGATACACTTAAAGGCAACTCTCAGTATGATTCACAGAGAAAACATGGCCTGTACTCATCCCTTCCTCCCAATCCTGTGCTTTTCTACATTCCATGACAATCTGAGGCTAGGCTCTGTTATTTATTAAGCTAAATAGATGAGACTTGTGTTCATTGATTAGAAGATAACTTTTAGAGAATTCTAAAACATATAATCACAATTTGGGTGTACATAAAATGAACCCATGGGAAGTATTTTAAGTGGTTTTTCATGAGAACACTGTAGATATTACACACCTTTCAAAACATAAATCAGAAACTTGAGATAGTTATTGACATCAATTTTCAAGTGTTTTTGTTTTCCATGGAAAGGAGTGAGTACAACCAAACCTGAACAAGATAGAAGTTATTTCTGTGTATATTGACAAGAACCATTTCCCTTTGCTATCAAAAATCTATAATGTCTAGATTTGTAAAACAGCTCGAAGGCAATGAAGAGCCAGAATGAAAAACCCCAGTAGAGTGCTTTAAAAATGCATTATTTTTCATTGAAGATACTCAGTATTTTTTTTGTTGTTGATTTTCACTTCCTTATACATTAAGAATAGAGGTGTTTTTTTTGTTTTGTTTTGTTTTTTTGCCAGTCCTGGGCTTGAGCTCAGGGCCTGAGCACTGTCCTTGGACTTTCTCAAGGCTAGAGCTCTACCACTTGAGCCTCAGCACCACTTCCGGCTTTTTTCTATGTATATGGTACCGAGGAATCGAACCTGGGTCTTCATGCATGCTAGGCAAGCACTTTAACCACTAGGCCAAACTCCCGGCCCAGAATAGAGGTGTTTTTTGGCTTTGGGGCTGCACTAAGGATTAGGTAAGAGTCTTGGGCTTGCAAGGCCAGATGCTCTACTACTTGAGCCATTCTCTCAATGCTTTTTTTTTTTCACAATTAGGCTAAGGGTTTGTATGTCATAGAAACATATTAATTTATGAAATAAAACATTATGTCTATAAAGTCATAGGTTTTTATGTCTATATAGTTATGTTTGTATTTCCATTACCATGTCCATAGCTTTGGGTATGCAGTTATTGATTCCTCGCTCTTGCACTCTTCAGATTTAATAGCCACATATTAAGGATACCATGTACCTTTTGATCCTTAGGTCTTGACTTGTCTCACTCAACATGATTTGCTCTAGATTCAATGCTTTTTGATTTAGCTCAGTTTTTTTTTTTTTTTTTTAAGATAGTATTCCTCTTTCTGCCTATGGCCAGCCTCTTACAATGATTCTCCTACCTACATTGCTATTTATTAAAGTTCTTCTTTGGGTAGAGTTCGAAGCTTCAGATTTCCTTCCATGTGTGAAGATATTTACCTTAGTTTCTGTGACATCTCTGAAACTATCCGATTTTTGTCTCTCAGATAATAGAAGCCGTTTCCAATATTTTCCTGGGTAAGGGGAGAGGGAATTTAGATTCTTAAGAAACATTTGTCCAACATATGGAGAAACTTTTAAAGCTATGCAATAGCTTGATGTTCATTACTCTGAATATTTACTGACTACTATTACAAAAAATATTTCCCCTATGGAAAAAAAAAAAAAAGTTAGGTTTGGAACATTCTCTTTGGAAAACCCGTGCCCTGGTACTATGTTTTGTCTCCATGAGTTCATTATCCTCTTTAGAGTAACATCCATCAGAACTCCACTCCCCAGATAAGGAGGGATGCGAAGGAGGAGCAATGGTTTCAGTGAAAGGCAATGGAAGGACAGGTTTTTCTAGGAGTTGGATCACTGTGATCACCGTCCTGGCTTGCTGACTCTGTGGTCCAGCTTACCTCCCAGCATGGATGGAAGTGCTTCTTGTTCATGTGGTTTCTGCAGATCCCTGCTTCATGCTGTTGTCATTGATGAAACCCAATCTTTGGACATGACTGACAGTCCCACAGGGACCCAGAGTGATGGCTTTTCCAAGGGAGAGTGATGCCTTGCTTTCCACCACTTCCAGGAAAATCCTCTTAGTCTCTCTGCTAGCAGCTCTTACTGAGATTCCAGAGCTCCTCTCACATAGAAAACCCAGCTGTGCTACTGAGAAAGTTGGAAAGCAGAAGATCAGTTTCAATATTTTTCCTCAACATAAACCATCTGGATAATTTTTAAAGGTGTTTATTGAGAAGGTAAGGAAGAAGCTTCTAAAGTGATGTCTCTTTGCTCAGACCCCCCACTGACTTGCTAAGCCCTTATGGGCAGGGGTGAGGGCTACTGGAATTAACCTGTGGTTTTCTCTTGTACCAAATCTCACCTTTGAACTTTGGTGCTTTGAGACAAATAGAAAGTCACAAATCTAGTTGACTTTACTAAGTCATTAACTGTGGCCATTTTGATGACATGGATTCCAGAGCTCAGATTTATTGATTCATTTGAATCTGTTGGATTGATTGCCCAAGGCACATGCATAAATCAAGATTAAAGGTTTGGCTATTTGCCAGTTAATAACTGACTGTAACTAAAAATTACATGGGAAAAATCAAAATCTAGATTTTCTTTTTCTGGTGAGTCATGTGGCTTGAACTTGGCCTAGGTGCTGTCCCTGAGCTCTTCAGCTCAAGGCTACAACCCTACCCTTGGACCTGGGCACTGTCCCTAGCACTTCAATGCAAGGCTACCACCCTACCCTTGAACCAAGCCCCACTTCACATCTTCTAGAGGTTAGTTGGGGATAAGAGTCTCAGGTCCTTTTGTGCCTAGGCTGGCATTGAACCATCATCCTCGGGTCTCTGCCTCCTGGGTAGCTAGGATTACAGGCTCATGCCTATAATAGATCTTTCTAAAAAGATCTGTTGTGAACACATCAGGATGAATACCTTTCAGACTGAAATTGATTCGTGTGTCCTAGGAGTCCATGGAGTTTTGAGATTATCAACCTTCTGGTTTTAAAGCCTGAAGAAAACAAACCAAATGGCTTGTTTATAAATCATTAAATGAAGTTTGACCACAGATACCATCTCTTCCTTCCCTTTACTACTCTTGGTCACTGGACAGTGGGAGGAAATCAATGTTGCTGACACAGGATGGGGTGGGAAGACTCAGAGAAAGAGCTTAGGGCCAAGTGTCTTTCCTCAGGTATGTTTGTTAGGTTTCACCCTTTATCCTGTTCCTTCCCTTCCCTTGCTATTTCTCTCTATTGGGGATCTAAAAGCAATTGAACTATTGTAGGAAAAAAACACTCTCCTGAAGTGACTGCAAGATAATCTACCTAGTTGTAATTTATTAAGTTGTGCATCTTTATGTTCTTAGATTCTTCAGAGAGCAGATGGTCATGGGAGGACAACTTCAAGTGAGAGCACTGCCCCTGCTTACTCCCCCACCCCTACCCTACAGCCTCTATTCCCTTTTTATTTCTTTCTGTCCTATAGAATCTTTCTCCCCTAGCCCATGGAGGCCATCAGCATATTCTCGTGTGTGAATTTTATCTGCAGATTGATTTCTGAAATCATGATGAGAAACCACAAGCAGTATGCCAGGTGGTAGGGAGAGAGATTTAGCTTCCTTATATAACTCTTGCAGCTCATTCACCCAGTGTCATCTTTTTTTTTCTTTTTCCTGGAGTCCACATATTATCTCCCTGTAGCAGATGCAATAAGGTAGAAATACAATGGTGTTTGGCATGCTGTTTATTAAGACATGCTTTGGAGCCAGTTGAAGGGGCACTAGCTGTAAATGTTAATCACAGTAGCCAGCAGTGTGCTGACCTGCCTTCTATTCTCCTCTGCTGTGGGGAATTGAAGCATAGCACCGAGCTGATATCATCCTAATTCAGACTATTGTTATTATTATTATTATTATTTCTCCTTTGGAAAATTTATGAAACTCAATCATCTTATTCACTGCAGAGGTGGAGGGGGGGCACAAAACCTAAAATTATCTGGAGGAAATAACAGCCACGTCACCACATATATTCTGAGTAAAGGAAGAGAAAAGGATTCCTGAAGAAAAGAAGGGGCCAATTCAAACTTTTAGGAGATTTGTAGTGTTTTGAAGAAACTGAGAAGCTACAATGAAACAAAACAAAACAATAGCACATCTCTGTCACAATAAGCTTTTCCCAGGAGCTGAAAAAGGCATTATTGCTCTTGGAGAAAAGAACTCTCTTCCCCCCTACTACCCCTTTTTGATTTAGACTTCTGTGATCCAAAGTGTTCTGGTGTTTTAACGGTCTGTTTTAAAGATGGAAAAGGCCCTTATGTGTTAGAACACAACCTGTCCCAGCCAGCACGAGGCTTTGTTTGATTATGAAGCTTGTTTGGGATAGATGATATTTTTATAGCTTCTGCTTTGCTTCACCGACGACCATATTGATGTCGCTCTCCAGGACGGGCCTAATAAATAGTTTATAAAACTGTAAGGCCATTCTCTTGGGTAATTCACCACTGTGCTTTCATAGATTGCAGGCTGCACAGATTTCAGAGCAAGATGACTTCTCACATAAGCTGACCAGAGGGTGGGGAATTTTTACTCTGTGTGTGTGTGCATGTGTGTGTGTGTGTGTCCTCACACCAACATGCCTTCAAAAGAACCACCTGAATTTTCCTATAAACGCTTTCGAAGAGCAATGGAGAGTGAAAAGTTGAAATTGGGTATTTCATTAACATTGTTCAATCTGTGCTCAGATGTAGCAGCTGCAGGGGGTGGGGGGTGGGGCTGGGGCTCATAGACCAGCTGTAGAAACCCTTCCAAGGTGACTTAAGCCTCTGTTATCTCACCTTTTTGCCTGAAAATCAAGAAGGAGGGGAATTGGGAATGAGTCTAGGAAGTAGACTTATTGGTGAGTCAGGAGGCAGATAAGAACGTCAGGACCTCTAAGGTAGCTTTTGGAAGAGAAGGCTAGTTTTCCCTTGGGGAGGGTGTGGGCAGTGTCCCTTAAGAACTTGCTCAGACAACACTGAGATCACCATCAGATCAGGGAGTGTGTGGGGGAGGGGAGGGTTTTCACCAGCGAATGATCAAAAGATGCATATGTGCTGAGAGGAGAAGCAGCTCTGCTGGGCTAAATGCAGGTGCTCACCAGTGTTAGGAAGCACCTACTGCAGGACTTCTATTAAATAAAGATGTCTAAATGCATCATCTCATTCAATCCACTAATGCCACACAGGTCATGCCATTTCTATGAGTTTACAGATGAAAAAAAAAACAAGTAGCGTCGGAGAGGTTCAAAAAGCAAGCAAACACCATCCCCAGAAGATCAACAGAAGTACTACTAATAGTACAAGACAAAACTCAGCTATGTTTTTTGTGTGGTTCAGTCAGCAGTAGCAGAGCATTTATGTAGATTTTAATCTGATGACACACTGCCTTGCCTGTTAACCTAAGTGTGACTCCTGTGGTGGGGGTGTTAACTGTAAGCTGAACTGACAACTCTTTATGGGGTGAGATCTTAAAACCTCAGGAAACCTCTTGCCCAGAAATTCCTCTGCTCATGACACCTGAACTTGTAAGTGCTGAAGGCATATCTCTAGCTTCAGGAGGCGAGAAGTCATACGTCCTTGAAACAGAGAGCAATGCAAGCTGCTACTTCTTCCTTTTTAAAACGTCTTTTACTATATTTAAATTTTGATTCATTTATGTTTCAAACATCTTGAGGTGGTCGTAAAAGGAGTTTGAATTTAAAGTCTCCATGTCTCTTTTGTCCATAAAAGTCCAGGCAGACTTTTCACATACCATTTGAGAATGGAAGGTCTTCTGACATCCTTCCAGAGAGTTCTGGAATGTAAGGCAAGCTGCTCAGGCACTCTGTACAGTGGGTGCCTTGGCTTCTGAGGTGTCTTGTTGTTTCTTGCTCACATCCTGGTTCGCTGTGGTGACATTTCCTGACAGAGTTCCTAGCTGAGGTCCAGGTGTACCCAAGTGCTTGGAGCCATGTTTGAGGCCAATGTGAAAGGCAGTCCTGTGCCATCAGTACCTTCCTGCTGCCTGTCATTACAGAGCATTTCAAAGATGGTGGCCTCTTCCCAATGATCCATATTGGGCAGTATGAATTAGCTCTGCTCAGCTTTTATGTTGTTGTTCATATAGTCAAAGTCACCTGGAGCTGAAATATAGGCTACCATGTGATCAGAATTATGAACATCTTTATTTTTTTTTTTTGCTGTTGAACTCACCCGTCCACTCCATCATCTTCCCACTCTTACTGAAACAAACTATAGTGTCTCACCATCCGCTCATTCGATAACTGACCTCCAAAGGACGCCAGGCACACCTGAATGCCAGGAAGATGGCAGTGTTGATGCAGAGATGCAACTCTGGCAGGCTTCCCTGACCAGACTTTGCTCAACATCACTGTGTGTTGGGCCTCTTGCCAGGCCCAGTTTCTATCACAGGAGTGAGTGGAGCTCTCAAGAGGAGATTTGTTTTTTTTTTTTCTCAGTGGGTTCAGAAGGAGGTGCTGTGGATGCCAAAGGGTCAGAAATGGGCTCTGGGATTCGCTTATGTCTGTTATCTTCTAGAATCGCTTATGCACTCTCCCAGGGATTGGTTGGTTGGACTGATCCAGATGTTACAAAGAGGAAATGGGCACCAATCCTCCTAGAGTCCCAGAAGACCCAGTACTCTTCTGTTATCTCATAGAATGAGTGGAAGTTATAAGCAGGCTTCTGTGGACCCTTAAGCGTGATTGACATGATCAAGGAATAAGAAATAGGGAGATAACCTGGTTCAAGCTTTTGCCTGAGAAAGCTGGATGCTCTTCTGGATACTCTTCTCTATCTGGCTTCTTAATTATGAATAAAGATAAATAATATCATCCCTACCTTCTAACCAGTGGTAGACACATACCAACAAACCTAGCTATTTTAACACCGAACTGAATTGCTATTCAAATGTAAAGAAGAGGAAGTTGTGCTGGAGCTCAAGTGGTAGGGTACTAGCCTGGAGCTGAAGAGCTTAGGAACAGTACACAGGCCTGGAGTTCAAGTGGTAGGGTACTAGCCTGGAGCTGAAGAGCTTAGGAACAGTACACAGGCCTGGAGTTCAAGTGGTAGGGTACTAGCCTTGAGCTGAAGAGCTTAGGAACAGTACACAGGCCTGGAGTTCAAGTGGTAGGGTACTAGCCTGGAGCTGAAGAGCTTAGGAACAGTACACAGGCCTGGAGTTCAAGTGGTAGGGTACTAGCCTTGAGCTGAAGAGCTTAGGAACAGTACACAGGCCTGGAGTTCAAGTGGTAGGGTACTAGCCTGGAGCTGAAGAGCTTAGGAACAGTACACAGGCCTGGAGTTCAAGTGTTAGGGTACTAGCCTTGAGCTGAAGAGCTTAGGAACAGTACACAGGCCTGGAGTTCAAGTGGTAGGGTACTAGCCTTGAGCTGAAGAGCTTAGGAACAGTACACAGGCCTGGAGTTCAAGGCCCACGACCAATGACAAAAAAAAAAAAATTTAAAGAAGAAATCTGGAACCCTAAGTGTTTGTCTTATAGATTATGTGAAAGTTCCCTAAATCAATGTTCATGCTTCAAAATGAACAGTATCAACCTAATCTGTTATGTTCTATACCCTGATTTCAGCAAAGGCAAATGAAAACCCTGGCATAATTCTAGATCTCATGGCTTCTTATTCAAATGACGGCTTTGATTTCATGGCCCTTCTTCCAGAGTCTTCCATTCATTCCCCATGCATTTTTAATAGTGTTGTGACAGGAGCCATGATGGCTAGACATTGTATTGTTCTTGTCTTGCCTTTTTCATCTTCTCAGTATTCTCCAGAGACATAGCCTAAGGGACCTGAACACGTACTTGTAGGCTCCCCATTTTGTGATCTTTCACCTAATCTCTCATGAAATGGGGCCTGTGTGCTGGTGCAATGGATGGAATAGAGCAGAGTCTCTGTTAGCTCTTGGTTATCCATAGAAATCTCTTGGGAGAATTGGGAAAGCATGAACAAATGCAGAGTGGCACTCAAAGTTCTGGCCAAGGGATTTTGATTTGATTGGTAGGAGCAGAGCCTGTCTGGGCACATGCAGGCTTACAGTCCGAGATGATTTTCATGTGAAGCCAGGGCTGAGAACCATGGATATGGGGGACTCTCTTTTGTGATCTGTAGCCCAGCTTAGTCTCTGTCTTTATTGCCTAGTTTCAACTCACAGCTGAGTCTAGTCCCTCTCATTTTTTTTCTTTAAAGTATAAATACATTTTAGGTACAAAAAGTGCATCATAGTTTATAGAATTTATCTGGTACATAGATGGTGGATCAGAATCACCTTGCTTTGTGATTTACCTGTATTATGAAAGTTTCTAGCAGAAATATTCCCAAATCTGTCTGGCATGCCACAAGTACGCAGTAAATGTTCTCTATTACCAGTTAGTATTAACATCAGATTGCATGATTGCTTTTTTTTTAACAAAAAGAAATATTTCCAAGTGAAATAGTCAAACAATCTCTCTGGGGACCAGGAAGTAAAAGTTCAGAAAGAAAGACAAAGAAGGATCCATGAGTTAGGCTAGGGGCCTATCTAACACCATTCTAGATACCTTTCCATGCCATCTTCTGTCAGCATAAGGACATAATTTAGAGATTGCTCACATGATGCATATTTGGTTTTCCTTTTTATTGTGAGATTTTTTGGTGGTTCTTTGTTTAGTTAGTTTGCTGGTTGATCCATTGGTTTTGCTAGTAATTTTACCATATGAACCACATCTCCAGCCTATCCTTTTATTTTGCTGGCTGATTGGATATGAAGTCTCACTGAATTTTCTTTTCCAGCTGGCTTTGATCCTTTATCTTCCTGATTTCAACCTCCTGAGTAGGTGAGGTTACAGCTATTATTCTGGTCTGCAGCATGTTCCAAAGGGTCAAATCTAAGCCTGTCATTGCTTCTGTTCATAGCTTATCTTCTGTCCTTACTGTCTCTTTCTTGGATCTGTACCTAAGATACAAAAGGTAAGGCATTTTCCTCACATTTTAACACTGTGTGATATATTTCACTTCTTGTGAATCTTCCAAACTCTGTCTTCACCATGCCGGCAATAGAAAACTCGATGAACTAATAATCATACAGTGGGATACTTACAGAATTTTGCATGCGCTGCATCATACAGCATGACTTCATTTAGCCCCTTTCAAGAGTAAGACGGCTTCTTCCTTTTATAGAGTTTAGAGAGCATTAGGTTTGGGTTAATTAAGTGCATTTATCTCCTCAACATCATTGAGGTTAGTAAAAGGATGGAGCCTCCAGCTGTAACTTAATCAATGAGTAAGAGAATGCCACCAAGAATAACCAAGAAAAGAGGACAAGATCTACCACCTATCCTTACACTAAACACACTGCCCTTATCAGACAAAACATTCTTCTAGCCAGGAAAAATCAAGGACTGAGGTCCATTTGCCTTTCACGTGAGCAGAAATGTCTTGTGACATCTCATTTAAACCTTTCAACTCATCACAGGACTCTATTATAGTTACTAGTTTATATTATATACCATGAAACTGAGGCTTGGAGATCATCACTGGTCCTAATCATAATCAATAAGAGCTAAAACCAGGTTGTGAGTGTGTGTACTCTGCTTTGAACAGTACCTCCTTTTCTCTGCTGCATCCCACCTTCTCCCCTCTGCATGGACATTCCATGCCTTGCTCAGAGTTCAACAAATGAGGCCAAACTTTCAGTATTATAGTTTCCAGAATATCTGATTCCCTTCTCACATGTCTTTGTATTTTCCCCCAGTTCCACTCTTCCACCTTTCATGGACCTCACCTTCCTTACCACACAGGGCATGGCGCTAGCTAAGTGTTTGTTCCTTTGTTTGTATTGCAAACACCTCAACTGCTCCTCCATACCTAATGAAACCTCTCACCATTGCCATTTCTGCTCTGAAGTTTTCAGTGTTTGCTGCCACAAGATTTGCAGTGATTCTGGTGAGTGCTGAAAATGACCAGAAGGACCTATGACAGGTCATGACATTCATCCTTGAGTCTGTCATACACTGGTCATCTTGAGTTTGCCATTTTAAAAGCCTTATCAGATGACAGGCTTTTCTCTGGCTTCTCATTCTTGCCTCTCTATGCCATTTGCTGTAGATTGGCATGGAACACACATTTCTCAGTGTAGGAACATAAAATATGAAATATTCTCTGAATGGGAAAAGGCCACATAGCTCAATATATTGACCTCTCGTGTTAATATTTCTAGGGAGGCTTTGTTTGGTTAAGAGAGCTTGGCTGATGGTTGATGGCAGGACACTAGAGTAGAATAAAAAAGATGGTTTGGGTTTGACTTTTGTACATTAGGGGTGGAAGGAGGCTGGCAGGCATTCAGGCCTCCCTCCTCTCTTCTTAGAGATGAGTAAAAGAAGCTTTGTGAGATTATGGTTTTTCCCAGGGTACACATGAGTTCAGAGTTCTCATCAGAAGTTGGACTTCATAAAATGATCACCACCCATGGATATCAGAAAAATGAGTGCCTTGAACTGGGGGCCTGAACTCCAAACTGAAGCTTTTAGGTTTTGTTTTGCTTTAGGTTTCTTTGTTTTGGTCAATACAGGGATTGAAACTCAGCCACCATTTTGCTGGACAGATATTCTACCACTTGAGTCATGCCCTAAGTCCCTCTTTATCTACATTCACTGTGGTAATAAGGCATTGTATTTTTGCTTTCACAGTAATCCTTCTACCTGGAGCATGTGCCCTCATACACAGCTTGTTTGTTGAAATGTGGTATTTGTCACCTTTCCCTGGGTCTGGCCTCAAATCACAACCTTTCAGATCTCTTTTTCATAAGTACCCTGGATTATAGACGTAAGCCACTAGATCTGGATCACCATCCTGACTGTGTCCCTGGGTCTTCTGTCTGATGTAGGAAGTGGGTCTTCTGTCTGGATAGGAAGCAAAAGAAATACAGAAGGTTATCCAATAAGCAGAACAACCTCTAAAAGACACGTGCATTTCATCTTATGAGGAAAGGTTTGAATAGTTAGGTTTTTTAGGGGTGTGTGTAGAGACTGTGAATTTTGTACATGGCATCTACTTGTGTTATAACCCCTATCCTACTCTAAGTTCTAACTGGATTAAAGTATTAAAATAAAGGTATAATGATTTTCAAGGACAATCCGTCATAAAATTTGTCCTGGGTGGCTTTATTTTATGTATGTATGTATGTATGTATGTATGTATGTATGTATGTATGTATATATTTATTTGTGGATCATGGGGCTTGAGCTCAGCCTGGGTGCTGTTCCTGAGTTCTTCAGTTCAAGGCTACCACCCTACCCTTGAGCCAAGCCTCACTTCCTGTTTTCTAGAGATTAATTGGAGATAAGAAGAGTCTCTGCTCCTTTTGTACCCCGGCTAGCTTTGAAGCATGATCCTCAGATCTCAGCCTCCTGAGTAACTAGGATTACAGGCTTGAACCACTGTGCCCAGCTCTGGGTGGCCTTCTTAACTGGACTGTTTGTATCTTCCTGATTTATATTTTCTTGCTTGTAATGTTGTATATAAACTGATGGTTTCCTATCTTATCCCTGCTTCTTTTGGATATGTGCATTGGTCACCTATGAAGTCATGAAATACAATTATTCAGACATACAATCTGAGGTAACTAGTGGCCACTGTGTCAAGTTTGTGTTCTAGAAATATGAGTGTTTGTTGGGGATTTAGTTTTGTCTTCAAATTTGAAGCCAGTGGCCACATAAGCGTTGTAAAGAAAAGAAACTCTGAGTCCTAGACATCAAGGTAATTTCCTCAGAGCTACTGATGTTGTAGAGGGATAATGAACATCTTCCAGTTCATTCAAAATACTTTGTCTTTTTTCAAGAGTGAAGGATAATTCAGACCCAAATCTTGCTCAACATTGTCTTCTACTGCAACATCTGAGAATTTCTGCATATTTTTCAATGGTAATGGATACTTTAAGATTATGCACAATTCGGAAGATGCTATTTTCAAGGAAGGAAAAAGACTGAATGTATTTGTAAAGCATAAGTAAATGGAAGGGTATAATGAAACAGAGTGGTTTCCTATGCTAGTCTTAGAGTGCCACATTTTGCCTGATAAGCATACTATTTGTGAGGAACATATATACATTCACAAGTCAGGGGCTGATAGTTTCTGCCTATAATCCTAGCTGCTCTGGATGTGAAGGTAAATATTTAAAGCCAGCCTGGGTAGGAAAGTCCATGAGATTCTTATCTCCAATGAGCTACCAAAACTTCTATAAGAAGAGCTGTGAGTTTAGTTGTAGAGCACCAGCAAAGACTGAAAAGGAGCTAAAGAATAGCTTCTAGGCCCTGAACTCAAGCACCAGTACTGGCAAGTGTGCTTGGAACACACACACACACACACACACACACACACACACACACACACGCCTTATAATGTCTACATATAAATCAGCTCTTGAGGTCTCTATTTAATCTTCCTCCATGAATCAGAAATCACAACTTATTCCATGCTTACTCAGCAATGATTTTTGTTTTTTCTTACGTGGATGGAAGTATAGGAAGGAAAAGCACATGTAAAGCCCATAATTATTTCTTCCCAATAAGCAATTAACTTGCTGAATTCTAGTATTTACACAAAAGCCTTCGGCTTCACTGCTATTAAATTCAAAAATTCAAAACTTTCTCTTCTTCCTTTTATTTTTTGTACTGGTACTGAGACCTGATATGAGGGCCTTATGGTTATTCTTGTTTTGTTGTTGCTGCTGCTGTTTGCTGTACCACTTGAGCTACATTTCCACTTCTGTGACAGTTAATTGTAAATGAGTTTCTTGAACTTTCTTACCTGGGCTAACTTTGAACTGTGGCCCTCAGATTTCATTCTCTTGCATAGCTAGGACTAAAGACATTAGCCACTGGTTCTCTGGTTCTCTCTGTCAGTCTGTCTGTCTGTCTGTCTCATAAGTAGAGCTGTTTTTCATTTCTGTGCTTCAGATAAGGAAATAATTGAAATAGGGAAACATTTCATTTCCCTGTCTGATGTGGGAGGACATATTTTTAAATAATGCATTGAGAATCTGTGCAGAGGTAGATGGCTGGGTAGCAGAGGTGCCAGCAGTTGCTGGGAGTGGGATGGAGGTGGAGAGAGGGAGAGCCAAACCTTCTGTTTGAAAACTACTCCAGGAGGACACTCTGAGCTCCCAGCAACCGCTGCTCCATGGAAGATCTCTGGCAGGGAGGAACAAAGTGGTGATTTGCTAAGACCAGGGCCTGATTCTGCCTTCTGTCCTTAGCCAGACAACTGCTTATCAGGAGCCCTCAGATGGGAAGACAGGAAATTAATGTTGGATTGGAGGTCCATTTGTGCTAAGCTGCGTAGGGTTGCTTGGGAGGGCTCACACTGGTTAAGTCGTAGCCACACCTCTGGACTTACAGAAAGCAACATCAGAAATCTGTAGCAAACATTCAGACCAGAAAAAAAAGAGAGAGAGAGAGAGATGACCTGTTCCAAGAATGTCAGATCACTGAGAATTATTGAACCACAATATGACAACTATTTGTGAGATGGAGAGCTGAGCTTATCACGTGACATCCTCCTGTGTAAATGCACTGAGGGTTAGGTACTGCCATTTACTTAGTGTCAAGTGTCTGGAAGTTGTAGATTAGAATCACTGTGGTTGGTCCTTGCTGTAAATTCCACTATCAGAACCTATCCCTCCAGACTGCTAGTGGTAAGGTCTAGACAACAGGACCTTAACTCTGAAATCACCCGGGGTTATACAACAGCAACATTGTAATTCAGTGCTTGAATGCACAGGCTTTGGAGTTGAACACACTTAGGTTTTAATTCCTGTTTTATTCTGTTGACTAGGCAAAGGAAAGTAGGTGAATGACTTAAATGCTTTCAGGCTCAGTTTTCACAATTGCAAAACGAAGACAATACCAGGCTGCGTGGAATTCCTACGAGGCTTGAGCTAGGGACATTGCAGGTAATCATATCTCTTCACTCCTCTCCTTGGAACTGAGAATCAATGGAGTAGATGACACACGGATTAAAACAAACAAATAATTAGAGGTTTATTGCTGTAGGTGTTGAGTTAGAGATGGTAGTGTGGATCTGCAGTTAAAATTGGCCTTCCTAATATACCCAGACTGAAGACTGAAACAACCCATACAGAACTGGCAGCCTCCTAATTCAACAGTTGTATGACCCCAGTGCCCTATTCCACCTGCACATGGATGAATCGAGCTGGGCAACTGTCACCTCAATGTCCCATGAGGAAGCTGACAGCGATTCATCAGTCTCCGTATTTATAGAATTATTTGTTTTCACTGATAGTGATTTTTATCCTCATGTACCCCTAATAGAATTGATTGATGCACCACTGTTCTTAGTTGAAGGGCAAAGGAAGGGGACAACAGGACATCTAGACATAGGTGAGTCCTTCATTTCCTGCTTTCTGTTGCTTTTCAGAACATTCTGAAGACAGAGATGGATATTCATGATTTCATTCTCTTGCTTTCCATGCCAGGAGATCCAAGCTCGATATCCAAACACATTTGAAAGAGCTAGTTGCTGGTTCCATCAAGTAGATACTGGGTGATGGATAAAAAAAATGCTCATGCAGTGATATATTTAATATTTGGATGTTGAATAATTAAAATTCCAATGCCATCATGGGGTGAGGAATGAGTTTAACCAACAGATATGATTAAATTCAAGATGTTTTTCTCATCCTTCACTTTTTCCTCTCTCTCTTCTGGTCCAAGGGCTTACACTCAAAGTCTGGGTGCTACCCCTGAGCAAACTTTGTTCAAGGCTAGTGCTCTACCACTTGAGCCACAGATTCTTCTCTGATGAATTGGTGATGAGAGTCTCATAGACTTTTCTGCCTAGGCAGGCTTTGAACTAAGATCTTCAGATCCTAGCCACCTATGACAGGTGTGAGCCACGGGAGCTCAGCATCTTCCACATTTACAAGTCAGACTTTGTCTTTGGCTAGCTTAAGGGAACAGATCAAAAGGCTATATTCCAAGAGGGTAGCTAAAGGATACCAGGAAGCATTAAAATAAGCACTGTCACTACAGGCCATCATTCCTATCCTTCAACCAAATTTCTGTAAGACGGGCAGTGTCTTTTCTTAGATGTAAGATAAACAATAAGATAATGAGAGGGTTTATGCTGACATCGTTCCTTTAATTCCTGTGCTCAGTCAAAGCCCCCGCAGGGCACTAGGGTTCCCATGGCTGATCCTTGTTCAAGGAGGAATACACAGTTATGATCAAAAGGCTTTCCTTGTGGAATATCCAGACTGATGGATGATGTGTACAGATGATAGGATTTAAAGAGCTGCTGTAACATTCCAGAAATAAATGTCAACCTGCATTTAGGATGCATGCTTAAATCCCATCTCTACCCTTTTGCTTGCTAAGTGTCCTTATATAGTTTCTCTCTCTCTCTCTCCCCCCCTCCTTCCCTCCCTCCCTCCTAATACTGGAACTTGAACTCAGGGTCTCTTCTCTTGCTTTTCTTTCTGCTCAACTCAAGTACTCACTTCAGCCATATGATTTACTTCTGACTTTACTAGTTAACTGGAGAAAAGTCTCACAGACATTTTTCCCCAGGCTTGGGGAACTATAATCCTCAGATCATGACCTCCTAAGTAGCTAATATTACAAGTGTTATTCACCAGCACCTGAGCTCTATATTTCTCTTATTGAGCCAAATTAGAATAATAGTACTTAGGAGTTATTGGTAGAAATGGGTAAAGTGATGTTCCATAAGATATGCATATATATATATATATATATCCAGTATATACTGGATCTGAAGAGAGCACATGAAAGAAGAAAGCATCCCATGTCTGCTTCCCCCATTCCTACCACCTGACCCCTCACAGCTAGAAGCTGAGTGATTTTAAAGAAATGTAAGATGATATCGTTTGGGCTCAGATAACTAGAGTGTGATTATGTTGTAGAGTCATCCCTGCCTGATTTTACAGCTTTATCTAAAAGTGACTCAGATGCTCGAATTAACACAGAAATTAATGAGGGCATGAATGTTTTATTTCATGGAGGTTTTTTTGTATCTAAAACAGTATGAATTGTATTTCATTTGCTATAAAACATATGACTGGCCACCTCCTCAGGTTGCTCATTCAGTGCCTTTTTTTTTCTCAAAAATCAAACGAGGGCACAAACTGAATAAAGGCAGTGGGACAGGTTATACTTATAAAGCCAGGCACTAGGGGTCTGGGTATGGGTGAAAGGGATATTACCATTCCTGACAAATATTAAAAGTAGAAAAGTGGAGCTGTAGCTCAAAGTGGTAGAGTGCTAGCCTTGAGTTGAAGAACTTGGGGGCAACACCCAGGCCCAGAGTTCAAGCCCCATGACCAACAAAAAATATATTAAAAGTGGGGAATTAAAGATAGAAAGGAATGGATAAGTGTGAGTACCAAGGCCTGTGAAGGTTCAAGACAGCTTTGGTGCAATTGCAGTAAACAAAGCTCGGGTAATGGAGAGACGGATTGAAAACTCCTGTAAGATATATTTCTATATCCACATCTCTATACATACTCATAACTATATTTACATCGACCTATAAACTTTGGGTTGCACATGTATCTGAGACTTGAGAGAACATGAAAGTCTTTTGCACAAAGGAATCAAATACAGCCATTGAAGTAGACACGGTCATTCAAAGACTCTAAGTAAACGTTAAAGTTATTGAAGGAAAAAAGTGAATGCAGACACAGACCAGGCTGAGAAGTAAAAAATATAAACCAGGGTATCATGGAAGAATGGTATTTTTTAGAAAGAGATGAAGAACAGCTACAGACAGACCAGACAGAGCAAGAGAAATAGGAGGCAGAAAAGGTCTCTGAATCTGATAATCAGGGAGTTATCAAGGGCCTATGCTATTTTCAAACTCCCACGTGCTGGGGATTAAGGAGTGGGTAGACATGAGTAAGGACAGGAACACACTTTTAGAAAGACTTAAAATAGAATAGGTAAAAAGTGAAAAATAAAAGAATGATCTGGGTTTGATCCCAGAATCAAAAGAAAGGAAACGGAAATGAACGCGAGGGGAAGAAAAAGAAGGTAAAAAGGGAAGGGGAGGAGGGAAAAGGAGGGAGGGGAAGGGAAAAGCTGTGAAAGGGAGAAGAGTGGGGAGGAAGGGAGAGAAGAGATGAAAAGAGAGAAGAAATGTAGAGATGGAAGCTTTTCAGGTAGGAAAAGAACCATAGTCTTTGGGGAGCTAATAAAGCCCAGAGATAAAGGGAAGAAATGGTAGAGTCTTCTCTCTAGGTGCGCAGAGGGAAAAAGAAAGGAAGGACCAAGAATACAAATAACCATATAGACACACATTAGCAGCTTCCAGAGCTGAAAAAGGACTCATGTAGCCAAGTTCAGCTAAGGCTGACCACAGGGGCCCTTCCAACATCTATTTCTTGGCTTGGTCACATTCTTTGTTGCTGTGTGACCTTTCGAATGGCTAAGGTCAGCATCTGTTTTCCAGTGTTCTAATTTGGGATCTGGAAGGAACCGCCTATGTTCTATTAATGTGTGTTCCTAATCATATTGACATATCTGGGTGAGTTTTTTTAAATATCATAATTGCCATCATAAAACATCTTCTGAAACAGTCACATTTTTTCTGAGTATTGTGAGTTCTGTATTCCAAAAACTCCTTCTGATTATTGGAGAGTGTTTATGCTGTATCTTGGATTAATCTTATCTTTGAGCCCTTGCTAATGCTTTCTCACTGGCCATCTCTCTTCCTTTCCCACTACCATCTCTTCTCCTTTTCTCCTTATTTTTTGCGGGCTTGAACTCAGTGCCTGAGTGCCGCCCTTTAGCTTTTGTACTCAAGGCCAATACTCAACTATCTTAGTCACAGCAGTACTTCAAAGCTTTTGGTAGTTGATTGGAGATAAGAGCATTACAGACTTTCCTGTCTGGGTTCACTTTGAAATTCTCATTTCAAATCTCAGTCTCCTGAGTGTGAGCTATGGATGCCAAGCTTTATACTCTTATTTTTTATTCTTGTTCTTCCTCCTCCTCCTCCTCCTCCTCCTCCTCCTGTTCTTCTTCTTCTTCTTCTTCTTCTTCTTCTTCTTCTTCTTCTTCTTCTTCTTCTTCTTCTTCTTCTTCTTCCCCTTCTCCTAGTTATTCTTTAGTAGTTAAGCTAAACATTTTAAAATGAGACCCAGAAGCAGAGGGAAGAAAATATCTCAGAGTGATGAAAGGGATAGGTTTTTTTTTTTTTGAGTAGCTAATGACATGGTGTCAAGGAAGGAAATGATTACAACATCCACAGTTATTCATCTGAGGCTCTTTCTTTCTGTGAACAAATGTTTACTGAAACACTCACGTGCTGGACATTTTCCTGGAGCTATGGATGCAGTGATGAGTTAAATGGAGCCTTAGCTCCTGAGCTCTTTAGTGTCCGGCAGAGAGGTAATAGTTTTCAACTCTGGTATATTCATCTCAAATTGCCAGTGCTTTGGTGGGTGCTAGAAAATAAGATGAGCAGTAATATTCTCTCCGTCGATGGTTTTAAGATGCGAATCCATAAACTGATGCTATGCCCGTGGTGGAGGCACATGCCTGAGGTCACAAATATCCTGTGCTGTCCAGCTTCCTCCCATGCTGCCTTTGTGGAAGAAATATCCACCACTTTTCTGTGTGAAATAATGATCAGAAGACACAGATGGTTTCACTTGGCAAAATAAGAGGCTTATCGCTGTCCCTTAAAAAATGTTTTTCTTTTATATGTTAGTGATCTATAGAGCTGTGAATCTTGGAAAAAATCTGTTAAGAAATAATAAAGAAATAAGAAATAAACAAGAACTGCAGGGTTTGGCAGGGGAAGGGGGGAGCACAAAAGAGAATTCTCCAGGAACATGGTCGAGGGAGGTTACTGATCATCTGCTTGAACGGATCCTACCAAGGCCACCTGTCCGCTTTGTCTGGATTGTGTGGAACCTGTCAGGAAAACTCGCAAGAAGCAAAAGGAAGCAGAGGGTGCTGTGAGCAAAGTGGTTCCATCGCTAGCTGTGGCTCAATCCAGAACTATTCTTTGTGTGTGTAGTGGAGTAGGTTGTTTAGAGAACTTGAACACTGGACCTTGTCTCCCCTTTGGCTTTTTTGTTCAAGGCTAGTGCTCCTCTACAACTTGACTCATACATTTACTCTTAGCCTTTTGGTGGTTAATTGGAGATAAAAGTCTCACAGACTTTCCTATCTGAGCTGGATTTGAACTATCATCAGTCAGATCTCAGCTTCCGAAGTAGCTAGGATGACAGGTGAGAGTCACCGGTGTCCAGCTCCCAGAAATATTCTTGAGGCTCTTATGAATCATAACTGCCACACTGACCCTAAGGACAAGGCACCTACATTTGAAAGATAATTGAATTTAAATGAAGACTAGGAAATTGTTCTACCCACCCACTGAGTTACTACTCCTATCCCTTAAAGAATTATTTTTTCTTTTTCTTTTTCTTTCTTTCTTTTTTTTTTTGCCAGTTCTGGAGCTTGAACTCAGGTCCTGGACACTGTCCCTGAGCTCCTTTCACTCAAGGATAGCACTCTACCATTTGAAGCAGAGTGCCACTACCTGGTTTTTTGTTGTTTATGTGATTCTGGGGAATCAAACCCATAGCTTCATGCATGTTAGGCAAGCACTCTACTGCCAACCCACATTCCCACCCCATAACCAATTTGTTATAAAAGCATTATGACTCTTGTGGCATGGTAATGCAGGTATTGCTACTAGCTGCAGTCCATGCTCTAAATTTTGTTTTCTACGACAACCACAGCCAAATACTACACCAGGGAGATCTAAGAAAACAGCACCTTTTTGCTTCATTTCCTTGAGACACAAGTCTCACTCTGTAGCCCAGTCTGGCCTTAAATTTACCATCCTCCCATCACAGCCCTCCAGAACTGCATCTAGCACCACAGGGACGAGTGAGCCAACAATTTCATTAGGATGAAGAAATCCAAAATAAGGTGCCAGCAGGGCTCCTTCACCTCTGGGAATTGCAGGGAGGCATCTTCTTTTGTCTCTTCCAGTTTACTGTGGGTTTTCTTGTTTGATTTGTTGGCTTTCTTTTTTATTTCTGTTTTGTATTGCTGAGGATTGAGCCTAGGTAGGGTCTCATGTGTGCTATTGTGCTGTACCACCCCACTCTCTACACAAAGATACATGCCAGGTTTCTGTACATTTACTAAAGTAACTTTGTACAACAGTTCAGCCTGACTACCTTGTTTCATAGCCTGTCTCCCTCATGAGACTCTACTTCTGTCTGTTCCTCTCACCTTGCTTGTACTGGCACAGTGATGGTGGGTTAAAGGCATATCCTGTTTCACTGTGATGTCCCTTGAACTCTCCCCTCTTCCAAGATCCAAGGGCCAAGTGAACTTACAGACTCCCATACTGGAGATCCAGGCTCCAATATATTTGGGTTGCAAATTCGGAATACACAGCCATTCACACAAATTATCAAAGGCGAACACATAAAAGAATAATTCCAGTGACTCCACAGACGACATTTTGTCTCTACAGATGACAAATCTTGACAGGGAAGTATATACATTCCTTACTGCCGAAGATGCAGATACAAATGTAACTGTTGGTCAATTAAATATACAGAGATTTAGAGTTAGAGGCATATGTCTGTACTTGACACATTGCTCTATTTGTATGTCACATTATCCTTCTCATGGTTCTAGGGCTTGCACTCAGGATGCTTACTAGGCTTCTACCACTTGGGCCACAGCCCCTGTCATTTTCATTTTTAATGATCTTTCAGATAATATCTCCTGGTTTTCTTGTTCAAGGCCAGTCCTGCAGTACCATCCATTACTTTCACCTCCTCTGTAGCTCGAATTCCAGCTATGAACCATCAGGTTCATCTTATTTATTGAGATGGCTATCTCTCTAAATGTTTACGTGGACTAGCCTGAACTCTGATTCTCCTCACCTCCTAGGTAGCTAGAACTAAATATGTACTGTTATGATTGCCCTAAGATATCTTTTTTTTTTTCAGTTGTGGAGCTTGAACTCAGGGCCTTGGCACTGTCTCTGAGCCTTTTTGTTCAAAGATAGCACTCTATTTACTTTTGGGCCACAGCTCCATTTTCATTTTTCTGGTGGTTAATTGGAGGTAAGAATCTAGTGGACTTTTCAGCTGGGGCTGAAATGGAGCCATGACACTGAGATCTCATCCTCCTGAGTAGCTAGGATTATAGCCTAACTTACAGTTTTGAACAGCTGGATAGATGACAGAACCTGAAGAGACATGTCAAGTAGAATAATTAAAAGTTCACATCTGCAGCTCTTACCCAAGACTGAGAATTTGTTCTGTCCTGAGACTTTCCCTCTTGGAAAGACTCCACTGATATCAAGGAAAAATCGACTTGAACTGGAACATTTCCCATTAAACAATTAAATAGTCCCAGTGCTGGAAATGTTCCAGATAGGTAAATGGTACCTTCTTTTAGAACACAGAGTGCATTCCTCCTACAGGAGGGGAGGGACAGACAGCTCCTTTCAACTTCTGGCTCAGCAGTTCTCTTGAGGAACTATTTAAAGCCTAGCAAAAGCTTTTACTAGTTAATTAAAGGGAAGAGAAAGAAAGAAAGAAAGAAAGAAAGAAAGAAAGAAAGAAAGAAAGAAAGGAAGGAAGAAAAAGAACCTCTGTCTCTCCTGATCTCTGTTTCTACAGGGAAAACAACAGAGTCACATGACAGTTATTTTTCCTTTGCTTGCTTTGGGTTTTGGTTATGTGGTTATGGTAGGTGGTACCCAGGCCTATTCTGATTCTCCTGTGTGCATGCTTGCTGAGCGACATTTGAAGAACTGCTACTCCTCCAATCTGTTTTGGGGCTTCTTCTTCCCTTTTTCCTGTACCCTTATGATTGATTTAGCTGCTTGCAAGTAGGTACTAGCTTATTCTATGAAAGTGACTAGAATAAAAGCAGTCAAATGGTTGTGTGCAACCAAGAGCATAGATTCTGGAGATCCGTTTCCGATAGGGCTTTGCTATCTCTGGCTCTCCCAGCCTTCCTTCACTCCACCTCTTCCCAAGTGCTCTAAGATTAAATGCAGATCCCTTAAATGATCGAAGTGCAGCAGGACATGCTCTCCCAGCAGCAGGCCTAATATTTTAGGGATGAATCAAGGGCCCCTAAATTTCCAGCAAGGACAGGAAGTGATATTTCTCAACACTCTGCTGAATCACCATTGCCTTTCCCAGGTACCCAGAGTTCCTTTGTGTTGGGATATTCTGTTGGAGGCTTTCTTCCCCAAGAGATCTTTTTGAATAAGAAATGATGAAGCCAAGGAAGGGAACAAATCCGTGACTTTGGCCACACAGGAAAGAATTGCTCTCAGTATGGTCAGACCTAAGTTCACCTGCCACCTCCATGTCACCTCCTCTTGCCCCAGTCTCCCCTTCTGTGAACTCAAACTGCCCAGAGTATCACCTGTCCAAAGCTGACTAAACAAGAATCAAGAAGCCTATCATGTGACCACAGGGAAAGGCTGAGCCAGAAGTGCAAATAGAATTGCCTCAAAGGAATATGGTTTCCAAATAGCAATTTGTATGTGAAAGAAATTTACATCATATATATATAAAACATTGAGGCTGAAATGTATATACAATTCATTTAAAGTTACATATTAACTAAATGGTTACTTTATCTGCTGGGTTAGATCAGCTCAGGGCCATTGCTACATTGGTATCCACATCTATTTCAAGAGCATTGGAGACTCTCATGCACAGATCTTAGCAGCCCATTTGTTGTTGGCTGTTCTATGGTCAGTGTTTCTGGTAGCCTCTCTGAGCCTTGTCCATCCTCTGTAAAGTTAGCAGAAGACTCTTACATTCATCCCACAAATGGACTTGGGATGCCTTCCATTTGTGGGAAACAGATTAAGATAAATATGAACCATTTCCTGGATGTCTAAGGGTCTCTGAGTTTCTACACTACTGGAGCAGAAACAAAACAAAACACCAAAACCACCACCTTTTTGTAGTATTTTCAATCTTTCAGCCAGTGGAACTCCATATCAAATTCAACAAGGAATCACTTTGGGAATTCATCCAACTGAAAAAATGAACTGCTATCAGGATATGCATTTGTAAGTGGAATCCAAAATAATATATTGGCGAACTTAGTATTTCTCTGCTAAAATACTTCTTAATATGTCTCCAGGAATCAAAGAAATATAGAATTGGAGAACTGGAAAAACTTAAGGGATCTTTAATGCTGCCTTCTCATTTTCCAGATGAGCAAGAAATTCTTTCCTTTTTCTCAGTTGTGTAATACTTTTTACTTGCCTTGTCTTGTAATTTCTCATCTAGTTGAAACTCACAGAACAAGCCACATGGAGAAAATATTGGGCGTATTGTAGTGTAGTATTCATCCCCAGGGTGCCAAAGGAGTCTAAAGGAAAAGGGTTGTTCTACTGTAGCTCAGTCCACATGCCGGTCAGTCAAAAAACCAGTTCAACAGCAAAAGTCCAGAATGAAATTTGTTATAAAACACAAAATTAAGAAAGAAATAGCTCACCTATTCTTGGTGTCTTTCTTATCATTCTTGCCACCTCTCCTACAAAAGACAGTGGACTAAGATGTGAGAATTAAATTCAAAATTCTGTATTCAGGGGCTCCCATGAATCACATTTATTTAGCTTTGCTGTATTATTTTTAAGTGATACCTCATAGTTGCCTAGCTATGGAAATAAAATGCATAAAATCACACATTTTGAAGATACTTTCCTTTTATTCACTCCTGTCATTATCATGAAAAATTTTCCCTGCAGGGACACTAAGATTGGCCCAGACCCTGTACGAAGCTTTCCTCTCTGGTAAATGACAGGACATTCTTCTGGCTTTCTCAGAGATAATCTTATTGAGAACATTTTCCTAGTCAGAGAGATGGTTTTTTCTTCATGTCTAATACACAGTTCTTGGACCCTGCCTATTTACTCTTGCTTGCAAATGAAGCTTTTTCTATGATCGAAAATAGCAAACAATGTGTATGACAAACCCACAGCTAGCATTATACTTAATGGAGAAAAAATTAAAGCCATTTCCTCTAAAATCAGGACTGAGACAAGGATGCCCACTCTCTCCACTCCTCTTTAACACAGTATTAGAATTCCTAGCTAGAGCAATAAGGCAAGAAGCAAGCATAAAGGGGATGCAAATAGGGAAAGAGGAAGTGAAACTTTCCTTCTTTGCAGATGACATGATTCTGTATATAACGAACCCTGTAGACTCCACTGCCAAGTTGCTTGAGCTGATTCAAAACTTGGCAAGGTAGCAGGGTATAAAATTAACCCTCAAAAATCAACCACCTTCCTATATGTCAACGAGAGGATCGAGGCAGCAATTAGGGAAGCAACTCCTTCTGCAATAGCCTCAAAGAAAATAAAGTACCTAGGAATTAATACAAAAGACTGTAAAAGACCTTTATAATCAAAACTTTAAAATCATGAAAAAGGAAATTAAAGCAGAACTGAGGAAATGGAAAAACCTTCCATGCTCCTGGATTGGAAGGATTAACATTGTGAAAATGGAAAAAAAAAAGAAAATAGCAAACAAGTTATTTAAAGTAAAATTCAGTGTTCATCAGCTTTTATTAACCCGAAATGACTTAAGTCATAAGGAATATGTACCTCATCTTAATGGGGAAGTCCAGCCTGGCTACTGAGTGATGGCATGCCAAGAATTCAACCAGTATTGATGATCCTGGAATGATCATTGAATCCTCAAGCCAGCCATCCCACATTTCCAGAAGGTAATACCTTGTTCCAAGGACCTTTCCTGTGCAAAGTGACAACAACTGCTCTCTGAAGGATGTCAGAATCTCTTATTATTTCTTTGCCTCGAAGATATCCACGTGGGAATCTATTCAACTCAGTTGTTCCCATTGCTGTTAGTGTCATTAGAAATGCCATGTAATGGCTTTCAGAAAAGCCATTTTTTCCAGGAAAGTTTCTCATCCCATTTGGACATAAAGGTGATTTCTAAATCAATCCATCTTTTTTTGGGGGGAGGGGAGGTGTCTCAGACTCACATCTGAGCCTATAGCACTTTCTCTACAAAGGGGGAGGAATATGGTTTGTACAGATCCCAAACTGTTGAGAACACTAAGTGGTCCTCTACAATGCACACACACACAAAACAACACAATACAGTAGAATCTGGTTCTGAATTTTGCATTGGATTTAAGCCATTGGGACCAAGATTTTCCACTATAAAGCTCAAAACTGGAGTAGACATAACTTCCCTTTTGAGAAATGCAAGCATTGCTTAGGATTTTCATTTCATTCTATGTTATAGGCTAGACTATCTATCCATATCATGCCCAAAGCATTTCTATCTCTGTTCCTAGAGAGATATTATATTCAAAATCTACAAATGCTCTTTTATGAGATGATAAATTTAGCTTGCTCAATATTAATCATTGCTTTGAAAACAGTTTGTAATATATGCATTGCCTAAAAATTGTTCATCTATGATGTTGTACATTTTCCTGTCAATCTATAATTAAATCATAGGAAAACATGCTGATTTTATATCATTATAATAAAGATATGTTCTGATATCTGTGATGATGGTGGCTCCCTAGCATTCATTATTTAATTGCTAGACATTTTACCATCAGCTCATATGGTGTTATCTAGATTAATTGTGAACTTTAATATATGTGAATCTAAAAAGGAGATCATCTTTCTCCCCCATGAGGGAGACACAGAAAATGGAATAGCTCAATTTCATGTTAGCAGTGCAATATCTTGCTGCCATTAGGAATAAAATCTGAATGTTTAGAATAAAGTCTTTTTCAGTTACTTTAAAAAGTTTCAGAATTGTGACAGCATTTTGCCAGTTGAGTGGAAGGAAAAGGGTTTTATTCCACTATGTTTGGTGATGGTATTTCTAAATTAATCTCACTGCAGTTGAATGTGAGGGTTTCTCTTAATAACTGTCTGCAGATCCATGGCTCTCCATTCTGGCCTGAAGAGCTTCCTGAAAATCCTCACTGGGCTAGAAGAGAGATGGGAAGAAAGCAATCAAGAAAAAAATAATACCAAGGCTGTTCTTACACTAGTGGATGGGGAGGATGTTTTCATCTGGTTTCTATTGGATGGAGTAAAGAGGAAAAACAATTAAAATCAAGATTGGGAAGCCATTCTACCCTTCTGCTGTGCATCAGGACAAACAATTATTTGATAAAGAAGACATCTCTTGCAATTTTACACAAAGCATAGAAAAATGTGTGTTTTGTTGAATACCTGCTGTTTTGAAAGAGACTAAATTACGAACTTTCCATGACTCCAATATGTGCTGCATTTTTCACATTAGTAAGACAAGAAGAATTTGGCTGTTCCTATTTTACAGATGAGAAATCAAATGTTAAGGCTTTTTCAGGAGAACACTGTGAAAGGAGATAGGACATAAATATTTGCTTTGCCTAGCATTGACAAAATAATGATCAAGTCTCAAGTATATAGTGTGATATTAATTAATCTGTGTGACTGCAGCAGTGTTCAGAACAGGGCTCAGAGAGATTGTAGATGCAACCACAAGATAGTAAAGGACAGGACACGTATGGGAGACAGGATCATTTTAATTCCAAAACTTCCAGTTTTGCAGCATATAACATTTCTGCCACCTACAATGTCCTTGCCATTCTACTAAATCTCTGTAGTGAGCTTATAACTATTTATCTGACAAGATGTAGAATCACAGTTCCCCTTTGAAGATAGAAAACATGGTAGAGGTCTCTACAAGGTCTTTTATTTGGCCAAAGACTGACATTTCTGAGATGGCATTTTAAAGGGAGATTCCAATTGGACATCTCACCTGATTGCAAGCCTGGGGAAGAACTCCAGAAAAGAGTTTCATGAAAAGAATCCATAAAAGTTCATAAGGAAGAAGACTGGAGTGCATGGGGTTGGGAGTATTTCAAGAAGAAATGTACTGAAAAGGAACTTGAGGATTTCACCTAGCTCCGAATCTCCATAAACTTACATATTCGGTTTGTCTTATTAAAATATATTACAAAAAAGCTTTGGTTCTTTGTTTATGAAGATAAGATCCTTACTCAGACTTGGGCTCTGATGTCTATACTTCCATGACTTCTATTTTGATCTTTGGCCAGTTGGCAGATTTTTGCTCCACCCAACCCCGATCCTCTTTTGTAAATGGAGCTCTATTAATACTTACTCACAGTGAAATTGTTGAGACTGATTATCTCAAGTCTGCAAAGCCATTTGACATGATTCACAGAGAGTTGTGCTGTGAGGTCTCCTTGCTTCTCAAAAGCCCTGATTGCTTCCGGCACATTTCCCCCCTTCTGTTTTTATGGAACTGTGGCAGCAATTTTTCCCCAATGCCTCCTATCCTGATCTGTTACTCATCACCATCTGACACCTGGAAGGAAGGCTCCAAAGCACTCTTGGTCCTCAGCATCACCGTTTCAGACACATAGCTGCTGAGCTGATCCAGCCTTACATTGGAGGCTTATGCTTGAATTCAAGCTACTTCTTTACATTTCAACCCTGACTTTCCCTGTCCTGTTTCAAAGTCAACTCCTGGCTTCTCTTGCTCTCTCTGGAAATTGCATTCTTCCACACTTGTCAGAAACAGTTAATGGGAAGTTCTTTTCCCTATCTGTTTTCAGAGGAGAAATTAATAGTAAGTATTCAGATCTTTCTCTTGAGATTGCATTCTGGAGACAGAAAAACAGAACACATTAGCATCAGGGATACAAAGTCGAAGGTACCCATCGGACTTCAGAGTATGTTTCACTTGACAAGGAGAGATGGCTCAACCCACATAAAATGCATGGAAATGCTTGCAAGATGGAGCTGAAGATGTCCCACCTGTCATTTCCTCCACTTGAGGCCATTCCCCTTCTCCACTCATCTCTAGCAACTGGCCATAGAATTGTAGCGTGCCTCATATCCTCCAGAGTCATCTTGAGTCTCGTCATTCCACTGTCAGGTTTCTACACTATAATATACATTGTCCGGGGGCCTTGATGGGAAAGAGCTCATCTGACCTCAAACCTCAGTACTCTTTATTAAGCCCACGTACCTGAAAACCTATGAGCTTGACTTCCATTCAGTGGAAGAGAGGAGAAAGAAACCCACAGAAGTTAGGAGAAAAATTATAACATATAATTGATTTAAAAGGGCCATGCCATGTGGCGAATATTAAGAGTACTAATAACTCAGGCACTTAGTTTACTGAATATTCCATGCCCTATTTATAATTAATTATGACATATTGATAACAGTTGCATTGCCAGACACATTTTCTCAAAACTACACCACGCATTTTTCTGTGGACTTATGAAATCGTTGTGAATTTGGTAAGGAAGGTATTATTACTATCTTGTTGTTTTTGATGTTGAGGAACTTGAGGCATATACTTTCTTCTGACAGGTCTAACATAGTGGATATACGTACTTCCATTCCAACTTCATTCTAGTGTGTTAATTCATCTGTGAAACCCACGAAATGGACTGAATTGTTACCATGTGTGCCAAGCTTGGCCTAAAAAGATAAGGACACAGAGAATACCCCACTGGTTCCAAATGTTCGTGTGTCCACATTGAGTAGGAATTCAAGGACAGAAGCATACACCCTGGTGAACTATTCACTCTGAAGACTGAGAAAGATTTTGATTGTGTTTGTCAACTCTATGGCATCTAAGAGATGAAACATGTTCTTGTTTTCAAGATGATAATATCCTGTCTGGCACAACAATGAATTGCAATATGGTATTTCTGTCTCATGTGAGGAGTCATTTCTTCTCAGCAGGCAGGCTAATTTGGGGGACTCTTTTACTACAGGTGTTAGCTTTTGTGAGTCATTACAGTTACACTGCAGCTTCTTCTTTCTCTGCTTTTGCATTTCCCACTTTCCATTTCTAGCAAATCAATCATTAAATTTTCTATTTTTTGGTATGCATTTTCAGTGGGTTTCCAATCCCTCTTTCAGAATCCAAGAGGGGGAGAAAGGCATCTAGATAAAATCATAAGTTAAAAGATAGCTTAAATATAATTTAAATAATATCTCTTTATTTTTTGATTTTAAAATGTGATATGAAGTATAAGGCACAGTCCATGTCAGACGGATTGTGACAGTGTCTCCCTACACTCAACCCCACCAAACCTTACAACAGAATCTCAAATGTAGCTGGTTTTGGAATCTGTGTGGAGAATAAAGACAATGCGTGTCTATTCTTTCTATTCTTTCATCCAGGGTAGATATTTTTCTCTAAAAGCCCACATTTACCACATCCCTGACCAGATGCCAGGATTTGAAAGCTACTTAAGAACAGTTAGACTTACTGAGGAGGCATCCTAAACTTTGGGATGTTTCTAAGTGCTTTAACTCATCGGCTCATTTAATCGACTGGAAAGCTTTGTGAAGGAGAAATCCTATTTGTAACTAGAATTTGTGGTAAACTGAGGCACAAAATTTCTACTACATGCACACACACTCACATAAGTGTGTGTGGTAATGCATATATGTTAATTATCATGACAGCTTCTCTGCAATGTGTTATAGAGATAGAGCAAAACTGTTTATGATGCAACCATAAATATATGAAATTATTATTTGCACATTAAAAATAAATAAATAAATAAAATATGTATATGTTTTTAAAAGAGCAGAAAGGAAATTGTGGCAGAGTGGTTAAATATGCAGCTGGAATAATTATTCCACCAAGAAGGTATAAGAATGTGGTGAAGAACACCTACAGGAGAGTTTGGTGTGGTCAGGCAGTTACTAGTCCAGCTGGGGCTACAGTTAAGGCACCCCCCCCCACCATCCAAGCCAGAAACACAATGATTGGCCTCAGCAGGAGGAAGCCTAGGGAAGTCAAGTTGTCCCCCTCCCTGTATCCCTCTATTCATTCGGCTTTTCCTCCTCCCTTCCCTCATCTCTGGTTTTTAGTAAGTGTCATCCAGCATCTACTGTGTAAAATTCGCTAAGCATAGACGACCTCACAGTGAAAAGGGCTTGGCCTTCATGGAAAAGCATCGGATTACAGAGACTTTCAAACACAGAGCCTGATCTGTGTCATTCTGTAGCCCCATGATTCTTCACGGAGGTGCTAACCTAAGCCAAGGCAAAGACAATATTGTCCCCTCAAGTTCAGCCAAGGAAACAAGTACAAATTATATGACAGGAGCAGAATGTTGGGGAAGGAACAAGACATGGAGCTGTAGCAGAAATGATAGGGGTTCGCCTTGAACAATAACACTAAGGGAAAATGCTCAGGCCTTGAGTTCAAGCTCCAGGACTAGAACACGTGCACATGTGCATGCGTGCACACACACAAACAACATGTGTGTGTGTGTGCGCGCACACACACACACACACACACACACACACACACAAATCTTCAACTCTTTATCAGTCAGGCCCTGGTAGTTCAAGCCTATACCTAGCTACTAAGGAGGCTAAAGTCTGAGAATCAGAGTTCAAAGCTAACCTGGGTAGAAATGTCTGTTAGAGTCTCATTTCCAGTAAACCTGCTAACAACCAGAAGTGAAAATGTAGCTCAAATGGTAGTGCATCAGCCTTAAGAGAAAGAACCATTCAAAACTGTGATACCTTGAGTTCAATCCCCAGGACTGACACATACATACAGAGACATGGGACAAAAAAAGCATACACACACACACACACACACGTATGCGTGCGCACACACTCACACAAATACACACACATGACAGAAAGACTTTTCCGTTTCTATGAGAATGGACAGCCATAGAAAGAATGAACCCTTTGAAGATTACAAGAGGACACTGAAGAAGGAAAGGGAGTTTCCTTCTCATTCAAAAAGTTTAGGGAGTGACCAGCTGGTTCTTGGCCTCATGCATGAAGGCATCCAGCACATTCAGTAATGGCTCTCATCTGGAGCAAACACAAGGGATGCACCTGAGAAGTTGTCTTGTTGTCCAAAGCATGGTCAGTGGGCCAATTCAGCAGCCAGTGGATCTGGACTTCAAGAACACTGGAGCTATAACTTTTAGTTTATTTCTGCTCAGGCATAATTTGAAATGGATCATCCAGATTTCAAATCTAATGTCTTCCTGGGCCCTCTGCTCCCCTGTAGTTCTTCCTGAACCCAGGGCAGGGATTCCCAATAGTCTAGGAAGCTCCAGATGAAGTTTGGTGCAAGACAGGCTCCTGGGGTGGTGGTGGAAGAAGGGTAAAGTGGTACATGCTGGCACTCCTGAGGCTGCTGGGTTCCTGGGACTGCAAGGGTGATGCCCAGTGATGCATATACATTAGGTAATATATTTTCCTATATACATATACACATATGTACATACACACATATGTGCATGTATACACAATATATATATACATAGACACATATTGCTAAGATTGTTTTAGTAATTATAAATGTTGAAAGACTTTGGAGACTATTACATAAGAAATAAAATTAACCTAAGTATAAGCATGTATTTGTGTCAACATTAATTGGAGTTTTGATCAACTGCAGTGTAAGACCGTTAGTAAGTGAATAGTAGAATACGTTCACTTACAAACATACTACAGAACATTATATTCTCTTAAAAAAAGAGTGAATTCAAACGATGCCAGATAATCTGCAAGAAAAGAATATCAAAACAAAAGTGCCTATCACTTCCATTCCTCATAAAAGATGCAGTAAATTATTCTTTCTCCTGTCAGCTACATGTGATCAGGTTTAGGTGACTACTTGTCTAATAAAGTGTGAAGCGCTAGATGTTAAACTTCTATTCCCCATCCTGCTTAGTAGGAATGTGATTTCACACTTGCCATACGAATTTTTCCAGGACTAAGATTTGTAATTAAGTATTTGTTTATTACTTACCTCTTTAAGTTATAAAAATTCTGCTTGGGGGTTGTCAGAGTTTGGTTTTTAATGTGTGGTTTCATCTCTCTAAATTTCCTTAAAAATCTGATATATTGTCGGCTTTCTTTTGTTTTGGCTTTCTTGTAAAACTTTTACTTTTCTGTGCAATCAAATATGCTTACCTTCAAAAAAAAAGGTATGGCTCTTTTCAAATTAATGCTAAAGATGGGAAAAAATAAAAGGGAAAAAACTCAATAGATTCCAATATAACTGACTGAAACGGACTTCTGCTTAGCCATCCCCTTGTGTGTTCCAGGCTCTGACCTTTGCTACACAATTCCCCAAGACTCCCTTGCTTATTGGTCTTTAAATTCCCATATGAGGGGGGTCCTACCCCAAGTTGATGGTCCCCTTCCAGTCTACTGTTCTATCTCTACCAATAGTGGAAATATCTTAACAGGAGTATGAATAAAGAAGTTGGGGAGAAGTGAGCTGTGTGCCATTAGCATACATATGGCATCGCAATTCCTTGTATTTTATTACCCTAATTAGATGGGTATTAGGTTATATTTAAAGTTTAAATCTTCATTATGTCCTATTTCAATTGTGAATTAAAAAAAATCCAACATGTCTTTGAATCAAGGTAGACTCTTAATTTGGCTTGCCTGCCAATTATTGTATCTATTTGCCTCACTTCCTTATTTTTTTTTTAACTCGGTGCTGTGTGTAATGAGCTTGTCAGACCCATGTACAACTTCTTTTTCTCATAATGACCCTCTGGTGACTCATGAAGTGGCGAGATAGTTCACAGGTCCTGCAGCTTTCCTCCCTGGGTTTCAGAACACTTCCCTGTAAACTGATCTCACTCCGCTCAGCCCCACAGAATAAGTGCCCACCATTTACCACTCATCTTTCTGCTCTCATCCCAGAGGTAATTTAGGCATAAATTCAAACTCAAGTGTTGTGTTGTGAAGAACCTGGGCTCATGTGCTAAGTTCCTGGTCTGCAGTGATTTAGGGAAGTGGTAAAGAACTTGGAGGTGGTGGATAATTTGAGAGGAGGGAAAGTAGCAGGAAGAAGAAGGTCCTGGAAGGTCATATCTGGTCTTCACTTGGTCCCTTCTCCCTCTTTGCTTTGTGTACTCCATGAGGTGAATAAACTCCTCTACCACACATTTGCCCTTTCATAGTATTCTGCCCAAGTACCTGGGGCCAAGTGACTATGGACGGAACCCTGTAAATCAAAGTAGTCTTTCCCCGTTAGCATTGTTTATGTTGTCTTGGTGAGGCAAACCCTACTACACCAGGACTCCTTCCCTGCTTAGTTTCTCTAGTCCTCTTCCTCCTCATATTCTTAGGCCCAGATCATCAGGTCATCAGCCAGCCTCCAAGCCTTTCTACATTTTCATAGCAAATTGCTGTCAAAGCTGTCTTTTGAAAGCTGTCTTTTACTCTTCCCTTTGAAAGATCACTAATAGTTGAAAGCAAAATCCAGATACCTGGGGAGAGGATCCAAATGCCTTTGTGTTAAGACTCCAACCTGTATTTGCAACCATACTGTTCACATGAACAGCATAGACCTCCTGCGTAGATGAGTCTTGGTGGTTGGTGGTTTCTGCCTACCCCTCTGCTATCTTGTATTTCTTAATGGGGGTACATGTGTCCTTCCTCCTCCTTGTCCTTTTCTGGGACCCTAAATCCTACTCATTATTTAAAGTCCAATGCAGAGTCACACCCGCACTGAATTGTTTCTAAGTATTTTAGTGAAAAGTAATCCTCCTTTCTTTGGTACTTGTTTGTACTTCATAATACTCTAATTCCAGCATTTGCATGTACCCTAGTGAACTGAGCCTCTGCTATCTCTTGACCAGTTGCATATGTTTGAAGATAAGACTTGCTTCACAAGCATATTCTGATGAATGAGTCTGGAGAGAATTTGTTTCTCAGTGGGTAAGGAAGATGAGGAAAGAGGGAGGAAACAAAGGAAAGAAGACATGGCAGTAAAGGACTATATCCTGCATCACGCATAGCTTGCTTGTTTTGGCTTTCTTGCTTTGTATTGCTTATCTATTAAGAAATCAGTCATCCTATTAGACTGTAAGTTAGTTATTCAAAGTATTTACAACCTTGGATTGCTCCCTTGAATATACCATACTTAATACATTTGTTTGTATATATGCATATGATCCTGTATATGTTTACATATATAGTTTTAAATTAGATCTAGCTTTCACATATGAGAACAGACATGAATCTTGGAAGAACAGTTGTAATTCTCAATGTGTGTGTATGACAATGAAACTAGGAAAACTGAAGGGATGGGTGGTATTGGGAATGATAAAGAGGAATGATGAAAGAGATGAGACTTTTCTCACAGACTGACCAGTTGAATTGAAGCCTCTTTGTGTAACTTGTTAGAGATAAGTTTAAGAATAAAGTGAAATTTAAATAAATAACATGTAAATTGAATTTCAAATTGAATTTTCTACCCTTTTACCTGCTTAGGGTAACAGAGTGGTCTGACCTGCTCATACTAGAAGCACTGAGGAATGGATAGACACAATGTGTGTATACTACTCAGTAGGTTATGGTCACAAGATTGTTGGAAGACAGTCAGAATTGGAAATACTGGGGAAGTGGCCGAGAACTGCCTGAACTGGGAGAGTTAATCAGAAACAGGGCCTCTAGAGGTTTCCCATCTCCAGCAGAGCATTGCAACACCTGATGAGTTGACTTCTGTTGCTGATGGATGACAGCTTAATTTACGAGGATGTCGAGCCACAGCAAATTTGAAAATAAACCAAATATATACTTTATAAGTAATGGGAAATATGATTCTGCACTTCGTTGCATACTTTACTGGAGGCATCATCAACCCCATAATTAGATAATACCTAAAGTAGATGAAATGTTAATATTAAATATTATGAGAAATTTATTGGAGATTGCACCTTACCTCCTATTTATATTTCTGGCCCAGCTTGTCTTTCTCACTTTAATAGAGAAAGTATATGTGTGTATGCATGTGCATATTGTAGAAATTTCCATTAGGCATTAATTTTAGTGTCTTATTAGATTAACATTGCTTATACCTAATAGAATTTATTTTCAAGAAATAAAATTCCTACTACAGTGAATATTTTAATGGGTAAGCTTTATTTTCTCATCTCCCACCAGAAAATTCTTTGCATGAGGCTGCATTTTTAAGGTCCATATTCCTCTGTAGATTGAAGCCTACCCACCGATAGCTATGAAATGAGACCAGAATTCCTTTCCAGCTGTTTGCCAGGAAAAAGGATAGTACTCCATCTCCCTGGGTCTTTGCCCCTCTAATTTGTTATGAAAGTTCACAGTGAAACTAACTCATAATGGTTCAGGGCTGGAATTGAACCCGGAGTCTTGTGCATGCTAAGCAAGCATTCTATCTCTGAGACACATTCCTAGCTTTGTATGTGTGCATGCACGTGTGGAGAGAAAGAGAGAGAGAGAGAGAGAGAGAGAGAGAGAGAGAGAGAGAGAGAGAGAGAGAGAGAGAGAGAGAGAAAGAGAGAGAGAGAGAGAGAAATTAGGGTTTGAACTGAATTCACTCTCTCACGTTTGATTGAGCCTACCCCAAAACCTCTGCTTTTGTGACTTTCAGGTTGAGTTTCTTATTTTCTTAGGATGGCCTGCACTACGACCCTTTTACTTTACTTACTTCTACTTTACTTACATTTCTTCATTCCTAGCTGTGATGACAGATGAATACCACCATTCCTAGCCATTGTTTTGCCTTTGTGGAAATGGGGTATCCCTAATGTTTTATTTGCCTTGGTTAGCTTCCACATGTGATTCTCTCAATCTCTACCTCTTGTGTAGCTAGGATTATGAGCATGAGCAACTGCAACTCGGATGAATGCGCAAGGCTCCTTGTGTAGAGCAAGTTGACATCAGGCTCAAAACCTTCCTACCTCCAACTTGATATGCTGGAATCTCGTTCATGGATGACCACATTCAAAAAAACCTCTTTGGCTTATTTATTTTGCTAAAATCTTGCTCAGAATAAGGTACTCTGTGAGAGAAACAGAACAAACCTAAATCACATCACTCTCCAATTTACTTTCCCTGGGCCATCAAAAGGCATTTTTCTACGCTAGGAAGACCAACACACATCATTGTCTAATAAATAGCTCAAAGCACAAAACCCTTTGGAAATCCTAATGTCTCCAAACATAGAGGTTTCCTGGGACATGATTTCAAAAAATTGTTTGGTATTGACTTTGCTGAGAAACAGTTGTTCCAAGTGTTGTCAAGTATCATACTCATTTTAGTCCTTCATCCCAACTTTCTAAGAAATTCTGTCAGGCCATCCAAACACTCAAAAGTAGGTCTTGCAGGCCCTAGGGTTTCTACAGACAAAATATACAGCTGGGAGACTGTCCCTGGAGGCTCTTTTCTTTATCACTTCCTCTACCACAGAAAAAAAGATGGCTGTTTGGTTCTTCTAATCTGCAAGACTCAAAATCGGTATCAGTAGCTGTTGACAATATACAACAAGTTCCTTTTCTGGTTGTATAAATACCTGCTTGTTTGTAATATTAGGGCTATTCTTTTATACCCAATTGTGTCTTAAACCATTTTCTTTGTTTTCTGAGTCTCAGTGTCAGAAAATTTAATATCATCTCCATGATGAGTCTTTGGCCTTAGAAAACTCCTGGAAAACATGTTTAATGGAGTATACTTGTTGAGAAATTTCCTTTTCCAGTTGCCTTTTTATCACTAACCATACTAAGAATGGAATTTATTATATGCGTATGTTAAAGTTACTCAAGTGTCCATAGGCCCTTTGTTCAAAGGAGAAATGTTTCTCTTGATTCCAGTGATTATTTTGTCCACAAAACACAGCAGAATCTGTATGGTTCTGAGTATGGTAGAAAACTGTCTCTGTTGTTTGTTGGAAGTGTGCATTTGCTTTGTGTGTGTGTGTGTGTGTGTGTGTGTGTGTGTGTGTGTGTGTATGTGTGTGTGTGTGTACATCCTGAGTTCCAGAAGTCCGTAATAGTTACTGAATTTATATAAAAGAAGTGCTGCCAATTGTCCATCTTTCCTTTACTGTTTGAAAAATGCTTTTCTTTCAGTTGTACTTTTTAGAAATCTCTCATGCTCTAATTCCTAGTAAAACTCTGTATTCTTCCAGTCAATTAGTACTAAGAATCTGGGGGCATTCCTTTTCTGTGTTTGTATACCAGTAATGAAGCTTAAGCTCAGAACCTCATGGTCTGGTCTGACTTTTTTCCCTCACTCAAGATTGGTGTTCTACTAAGTCAGCCATAATTCTATATCCAAAATTTTTACTGGTTAATTGGAGGTAAAATTCTCCTAGATTTGTTTACCTGGGCTGGTATCAAACTTTGATTTTCAGGTCTCAGCCTGATAAGTAGCTAGGATAATAGAAGATGGTATTATTTTCTTAGGCTTTTCATGTAGTATCTCATTGAAATTAAAAAAAAAATTAAATTTCCCCAAAGGTTTATGTTTTCTTCCTCCCTCTTTCCCTTCCTCATTCCCTACCTTTTTCCTTCTCCTTCCCTTATTGTTTCCTTTCTCTCTTCCTTTCTTCTTTCTCCTTCTCCTTTTCTCCTCCCCATTTTCCTTTCTCAACTAAAAAATGCTAAGTACATGGTCTGGTAGATATAGAAAAATAGTGGTTTTATTGAAACCTCAAAAGCTTCACTTTCTTGTAACTTCTTTCTGTAAAATGACTATAAACTATAACAGAAATTGAAAAAGAAAAAAAGTAGACTTCTTGAAGCCTCTAAAAGATTTTCTAAAAGTAAATAAACATGTTTTTTTTCACCTGAGAGGGGATTCAGATTACATGGATATGTTCATTATCTATAAAAACAAACCAACAAAAACAACCCTTTCACATTAGGTGATACCACTCTTTGAGTTAAGTTGCAGACTTGGTTAATGCCTTCATTATGTCCAACCAAGCTGGCTCATTGAGAATGCAAAACTGGCACTTCCAAGTTCCAGGGTAATAACCTGAATTGCTTTGCTTCTCCTTTGGCAAAGATCCCAGGGTCCCTTTTTAGCTTTTCCCATCGTCCACTCTGTCCCTTTTTCTTCTTTGTACATCTATCAAGTCTTACTCAGACTGCTGGACTGCCTTCCAGTATTGTTATGTGAAGAAATTTGTAAGCACAGTGCTTTGACATTCTAAAGAGTTATAGAACTACTTAATGATGATGAGATTACCATGGGGCTGTCTGGCTCCAATCACATCATCTGAGGGAGTTTAGATTGAATTGACAGCTCGGGTAGGTGAAGTTTAAAATATAGGAACTGTCAGAAAGATCAGAAATGGGGTGGAGACATTGCCAGCTTTTTCTGTTCTGCCTTTATTACCTAGCCCTGTGCGAACCTAGACACCTGTTCTAGGAGACACTAGCCACCACAAAGTGGAGTCAGAAAGGAATAGGTGTAGACCTCTTTCTTTGGTGGTTTGGGATTGCATAAGTATAAGGTGGTTCTTCCTGAGGGATGAGCATAATTGTTTTTATAATCCCAAACAACTCTGCAATGTTGAGGAAAGAGATCATGCCATTTTCTCAAGATACGTTAACACTCAACAGGGCAACACAAACCGCAATGTGAAACTTATAGCTTCTTCCACACCAAACATTCACTCACGTACCACTGCAGTAGCCTAATCACAGCCTGGAATTCCAAGTTCCTTGAAATGTCAATAACTTTCAAACTATACTCCCTCTTTTCTGGCTCTAGGCCTTCTACAATATATAAAGTCTTATTGCTCTCTGTGTCTAAGTGTCTTGGTTTTCTCTTGGCCTCAGGTAAATGTGAATACACAGCTCACTGATCACTTTGTCTCTGTTAACTATTTGCTTCACAAAAACCTCACAACTGAGTATCTACACCAAAGCTTCTACTCTCAGATTCTGGACACTGCTGCAAGAATGAACCATGCTTTCTGCTTTTCCTATCAACAGTGCTTTTGGTGGAAATGAGCCCCCTGAATTTTATGGTCATTCTACTCTGGATCACTCCCTATAAGTTTCTTTTATGACTTTTAAATTTTTACTCTGATTGGAATGCTTCACACTAAACCTACCTTGAAAGATAGTCATCATTTTGAGATATTCAGAGGCAGAAACAGGTGAGGCCTTTGAGGAGCAATTAGGTCATTAGAACTCTGGCCTCATGAATGAATCACTCTATTGATTGGTCACTGGACTGATGATTGATGGATTGACAATAGAAGCCAGTTGACCTTCTCCTGAGTCTTCTTATTTTGCCATGGGATACCATACAGAGTCGTTTGGTGTTAGCACAGTGCTCTCTGCCGTGAAGAATGACGAAATGGATGTGGTTATCTGGCCTAGAACTCATCAATCTGCAGAACCATGAGCCAAAGAAATTGCTTTTATTTTATTTTTTTTCTTTTATTCTCTTTGTTGTTGTTTTTATTGTTGGTAGTGGTCATGGGACCTTAACTCTGGTCCTGGTGCTGTCCCTGATCTCTTCAATTCAAGGCTACCACCCTACCCCTTGAGCCACAGACCCTCTTCCAGCTTTCTAGTGGTACATTGGAGATAAGACTGTCACAGTCTTTAGTTTTTTAGGTCAAAGCCCAGCTGGCTTTGAACATCGATCCTCAGATCTCAGTCTCCTGAGTACTTAGGATTAACAGGCATGAGCTGGCACTTTATTTTTCTTATAAATCTCCAATATTTTGTTCCAAGTACATGAAACATGATAATTTCAAACCATGGCTTTATCTTACTTCAGAGAGTAAATGATCAGGTATAGATTCCTCACATTTTATACCCATGTAATAAATACAATCCATCTGCATTTTTAGCTACTATGTTCTTTCTCATCACCTCAGCCTAGGAGGTACTCCACAAGTGACAATCACTCCATTGACTTTTTATTTGCATTTAAAAAATTCACTTAGGAGATGTTCTTTTTTTCAAATGTACATGTTCTATTTTCTTCAGGCCTCTCCAAGTATGCTTCACTCAACTGTTACTGGTTAACTCTTTTCTTTCTGCAATAACCCCTAGAATGAAAGTGTAATCAATAACCAATAATAATTATTTTCAATTTCTGCTAGGGCATCCTTCAATCTCTAGTACTCCAGCTTCCTTGTGTGTCTCTTTCACAAAAATAAGGATGCACAGTGCCTACCCTAGATTCCCTTTTCTCATTCTTCATGATCTACTTCTACAATCTGATGCAAACTTACAATCATTTCTTCTTTACTGGACATAGCTTAAAGTTATTTCCTCAAAACTGATGTTTATGTTCCTCCAGCTTGGTTCTAATTTCTAGTATGCATCTCACCACACCATAATTTGCAATGTCATAGTCCAAGAAATCAATTAAAGTGGCTTCTTTGTCTTCCATTGTCACCATTATCGAATTCCGCACAGTCTATCTACCTAACAGGTTTTTAATTTGACCATCCCTAGCGGTGTATCATTACAATTTCATAGTTGGAAAATCATTCCCTAATTTGTCTCTTTCTCAAAACTTATCACTTTCGATCTGTTTTCTGTAACAAAATAGTTGCTTCTTTATCCATTGAGAAGTTTCTGTGTGCTCTTGGGACACAATACTCAAAACTTCCAAGATAGCTTCCAAGTTAGCATAGACTTACCTCCCTTTCTCCTTTCTGCTCAACTTACCTGCAGCTGTACTGAGCTAGTGATGGGCAGAGCAACTTTGGACAAATTCTCCTATTTCTCTTTCTCAATAGACAGCTTTATTCACCTAATGTGTGCCTACTGTTGCCCTATAACAACTTACCATCTGGAAAATTCTCTTGCTTCTTGAATTCAGTTCCTCCATTATGAATGTGGTAAAGATGTTTGCAATCCATAATGTGCCAATGGGCTAATTTTTACTTTTCTGTGAACCTTATCTGCTTTTCAGCTTTAATGATTATCACAGGATTCTGTACGGTTGTTTATTTCTCTATACCTCCTCCATGAGCTGTACAGGGCAGAGCCTGCCTATCTCATCTATTATGCATGGCATTCACCATTAGCATGAAGATTGAATAAATCTACAGTAGATGACATTTGAATTCTTCCTATTGGTGTCACTAGTTTGAACTCATTAGGCAATATTCTCATCAATGATCCTAATGTCAATACTATTGAAAATAACTAACCATCAATGTCTTATACCTCTAATCCTGTCTCCTTAAGCAACTGAGAACCAAGGATCATGATACAAAGCCACTAAAAATCTAGAAGCGGAGCTATGGCTCAAGTGATGCTAGGCTTGAACAGAGAAAGCTAAGAGATAATGCTCAAGCCCTGAGTATTAGTCCCAGTACCATAAAACATATTGACACTATTTGATTCAAAAGAATATACTCTCCAGGCTCCTAGATACTCAGGTGACTGAAACCTAAAACTTGTGTGGTTTGTAGCAGGCCTGTGCAGAAAAGTTCATGAGAGATTCTTATCTTTAATTAAGCAGCAGAAAACCAAAAGTGGAGGTTAGCTCAATCTGTAGAATGCTAATCTTGAGTAAACCAGTGACGGCAAGCTTAAAGTCCTACATTAAAGCCCAATCTACCATCACAAAGCCCAAAACAAACTGACAAATAATAAATGCATACTCTTTTCTTGTACAACTGTGATAAGGGTAATGACTTAGTTATATGAAATGCCTGAGAAAAGTCACTTGGGGAGGAAGGATTTATTTTGGCTCAGTTTCACGTGGTTTTGTCCTTAGTTGGTTGGCCCTATGTCGTGAACAAAACAACATGGCAGAGAGACAGTGTATGCAAGATGTTCATATCATGGTAGAAAGGAACTAGAGAGAAGAAGGGACTGAGAGAGCAAGAAGGAAAATTTTCAAAGGGTCTCCCCTCCCAGCGTGACCCATTTCCTCTTGCTAGCTCCCACATCTGGAAGTGTCTATCACCTCTCAAAATAATGCCAGCAGCTAACAACCAAGCTTTTACCACATGAGCCCTGGTTAGGGGGGGGTAATTCTTGATTTGAACTATGATAGGTATAATAAAAACTAAAAACAACTCACAAAAGCATTAACTCTGACACAGTCCTTTCTTCTTTTTGGGGACCCACTGGCAGTCCTAGGTGCTTGTGGGACTGTTCATTCTATATCAGTGGTAAAAATACACTCTACAAATGGCTTCCCCAGATGTTCAGACAACTTTTGACCCGCCTCCTCTAGCTGCCACTTGCTTTACACTTAAGGAACAGAAATTCACTGCAAAATTGGCAGAAATCATTGTGTTATGTTAAAAAGTTTCCAAAAGCAATCTTAAATTATCCAAAAGTGCAAGCACACATCTTTGATCTCCCCCGACAGACAATGCAATGCTGAGAATTGTCTGAGAGGAGAATAAGCAACCACATAGTGCAAAATACTGGAGTTGGGACATGTCATTCAATTCAGACCCCAGTGATATTATGGCACTTTAGAAACTCACCATTCACACAACAGTAGATCCCTTATACATTCCACCAAGTAAGACTCTGGTGAGAGATGGGGATTTGGGGGTGATCCTCACCCCCTGTGACCATGTTGAGAATGAAGAGCTCCTGGACAGGGGTGACATGATGACTTTTACTCAGTAGAGTCCCAAGTCCTGGGGTTACACTGCCACTCAACCGCTGTCAGTGCTGGGTATTCAGGAACACACCCTTGGCTGTCTCATTGGGTTTTTTCCTTAGTCCTGGCCACGGTAGTACTTAGTAATCATTACCTGCTAATATTTATTAAGTATCTGGCATATTCAGCACATGTATGTCCATGAGCTCCTTCAATTCTGTAGGTATATTCATATATTGTTTTTTTCTCGAATTTAGAAGCTGAGGTAGGAGGTCAGGTAACTTGAGTGAGGATTATGAAATGGTGAAGTTAGAATCCCAAGCTGGGCAGACTGATTGCAAAGCCTCACCCTTAACTCCACTCCCAAGAGGCAAATAATGATTTCAGGGTCTGGCCCACATCCCAGGACACTGGGCATTGCTGTCCACACTGATGTGTCTCTGCCTGGAGATGAAGACAATCAATGAAGTGCCCTCTGCTCCCAAGAAGTAGGCTGGATGGACTGGAGAGGGATGCAGCCCCACATTCTCCTGCAGCAACATCCATCTATTAAGGCAGCTTGCAAGGACACATCAAAGTTACTGCCTCTATCACTACCACTCTCCTCTGCTGGGATTATTCTGAGATGTATGCTCTCCTCTGGCTCTAATCACGCTCCTAAATGGAATTAAGACTCACTCACTGGTTGGCAGCATCTCTCTCTCTCTCTCTCTCTCTCTCTCTCTCTCTCTCTCTCTCTCTCTCTCTCTCTCTCCTTCCCTTCCTCCTTGCCTCCCTCCCTCCCCTACAGATAGCTCTCTCTGTCTTCATTGTGATCTCCAATTCCCATAAACATCTTGTTTCATAGCCCCACCTCTGCCTACTCTTAGAGATAATCACAAAACTGTAGCTGACTTGCTAGAATTCAGGTCCAGGTCCCCTGGCTAGGACTGACTGCCTCAAATAAAGCATGAACAAGACTGACATGGCCTCAAAGCCTGTGGAAGTGTCTGGCTTCTTTGTTTTCCAGAAGCATGACTCTTCTTCCCTCTGCCTCTCACTCTTATCCGTCCTTCCTCCCTCCCTCTCTTCCTTCCTTCCTTCCTTCCTTCCTTCCTTCCTTCCTTCCTTCCTTCCTTCCTTTCTTCCTTCCTTCCTTCCTTCAGAGCAGATTCCTGGGCCCCTCTGAAGAGCCTTGTGTCCTGGCTGTGAACACATTGCACTGAGTTATGGCATCTCACTCCTTTACACCTGGAAGGATAAAATGGATTTTGTCCTTTGGATCGAGTACTTGGAGGGTGGTTAATACAACAAAAATAACCATTGGTGAAAATTCAGCTGACTGTTCAGTGCAACTGTCTGGAAGTCCAGTCTAGACCTTTGTCAGCAAGGCTCTTGCCAGTCCAGCTGAAAACCTTCTCAAGGCCTTCCATGGCCTGTCTGCCTGCTAAGCACTGTTTGGGGCTGTGGTTGGTATCTTACAGTCTGCCGGCCACCTTGTAAGTAGTGTGGGAAAATCCTTCTGTCAAGAGCAGCTTCTTTGCCTTGAGTTCTGGATTCCTGCAGTGGTTTCACAGGACTCTGGGTTCCAAGCAGTTGCCTACAGCAAACACATGGTAATCTCTTGTTTCTATAGCACAGCCATGCAGACAGCCTGCTTGGTTGTACTGCCTGTTTTTGTTTTGATTTTTTTTTAGTTTTTATTTATTAAAATATAAACTTTCAGTTTTTATTTTTATTTTAAAAGCACATTCTTGTTCTTGAATGTTGTGTGTGTGTGTGTGTGTGTGTGTGTGTGTGTGTGTGTGACACTGGCATTTGGAATTGAGGCTTTCACTGTGTTAGACAAATGTTTTACCACTTGAGCCATGCCCCCTGACCTTTTTGCTTTAGAATTATTTTTTCAAAATAGGGTCTCATATTTTCCCCTGAGATTTATCTCAGAATGCATTTTTTTCTCTCCATGCTTCTCATAGCTGGAGTGATAGATTGTGATAAGTTTTCAATGACTTTTGTTGTTGTTGTTTTTGGTTGTAGGACTTGAACTTTGTGTCTGGGAGCTGTCCCTGAGCTCTTCAGCTCAAGACTACTGCCCTACCTCTTGAGCCATTGCACCGCTTTTAGTGCCCAGACTGGCTTTGAACCTTGATCCTCAGATCACTCTTACAACTCCACTCAATTAATTCTTATTCTGTGTATAACACATTTATGTATAAAGTATAATAAAAGACTGTTAGGGGTGACTTTTGTCTCTCTCCATCCCAATTCTTATTCCTCCTCAATGTGACTGCCTAAAGTTTTATTTTTGTTTCCACTGTTTGTATCTGCCATGTTTGAATCAAATCCATAACTTTGCACATGCTAGGCAAATGCCATATCCACAGGGATCCATCCCAGTTTTGGAGAGAGGATCTTTCTTTTCTTGGTGTTAGTACTCTGGTTTAAACTCAGGGCTTTGTACTTGCTAGGAATGTACTCTACCCCTTGAGACAGACCTTTAGCATGAGAAAGGGTGTTTTAAAGTAGGTAAATACAATTAAATGATATCATAAAGGCAAAGTTTGACTTCAATTATGGATGTGGTCTTTTAAGAACTAGGGATACACATTACACACACACACACACACACACACACACACACACACACACACACACACACACCCCAGACTCAATCAGGAATCAGGAGCAGCAGGAAGATAGTAATTTGCAAGTGGAGGAGCATGGCTCCAGAAGAAAACAACCTTTGAGCAAGAATGAGCCAGGTCTCTTGATACTGGGTTTCTTCCTATGAAAATGGGTTGTTGTATGGGGAGATTGGCTTCCTCGGCTTGCTCTTTCCTTCCTGTCGTCTCATACCTGAGCTCTTTCTTAGATATCCATTTTTCCAGGGAGATGAAGGAATTGAAATCCAAACATACCTCTTTTCTTTATGTCTTATCCAGCCTTAGTGTTCTTCTTGAAGCAACACAGAAGGCACTAGGGTTGATAAAACATGCTGTAAAATAATTCAACTCATAGTATAGTAGATTCATGTCAAGGAGACTAGCCAGGAACACAGTAACAAAAAGTGCTTAAGTCTTGACAACCGTCTACTACTTAGAAATGTAGATTACTCTTTTTTTGTCTTACATGTGCTCATTCACTAGGAAGTGCCTGTTTTCTATATTCAATGTGAGCTCTAAAGAAAAGCAGAAGTAATAGATCTAATAATTTCAGATGAATGAGGAAGAAACTATTGGGTGTTGCTGGAGGTAAAGGAAGGTGCTGAACTAGGTTTTTGGATCTCAGGGAAGTTTCCTCTGTGGAAATGAGAGCAAATCATCACAGAGTAAATGGTATTCAATGTGCATCTAGGCATGATCCTTCATTTCCTCATGGGTTGAAGAAGATAAGGAGGGAGTATGTGTTAAACACCTATTCCATCAGTCCTCTGGGTATACAATAAAGATAAGGAGGGGTTTGAAAGCTCAAGATGCTAAAAATATAAGTGGTATCACACTTCTTTTAATTATAATGTTTATTGTAAGTGTGATTTACAGAAGGGATGCAGTTACATCAGTCAGGTAGATTTCATTTGGACAATGTCACCCCTTCCTGGCTCTCTCCCAGTTAGGTTATCATGCTTTAAAGGAAGAAGTCATGTCGGGTAGATCTTAGTGACAGAACATTTGCTGTCAAGTACATGTCTTATGTTTGATCCTAGGCAGTGGAAAATAATAACTGAGTTTAATAATTGACTGAATATAAAGAGGATTTGTAAAGAGATATATTAAGTAAGAACAGACTTTAGTTTTCACTCTGGATTTCAGGTAATTTTAATTAAAATCCTTCTTCTCCCCTTCTTCTTCTCCTTCTTCTTCTTCTTCTTCTTCTTCTTCTTCTTCTTCTTCTTCTTCTTCTTCTCCTCCTCCTCCTCCTCTTCCTCCTCCTCCTCCTCCTCCTCCTCCTCCTCCTCCTCCTCCTCCTCCTCCTCCTCCTCTTCCTTTCCTTCTTCTTCTCCTCCTACTTTACTTCTTCTCTTCTTTTTCTACTGGTGCTATTGGATGCGAATTCAGGCTCTCACTCATACTAATCAAGTATTCTACTAGTGATACATAGCGTCATTCCCTAAAATTATTTCTAATGGCTTTGGAGGTGAGTTTGTGGTAACCTATAAGCATGCCTTTGGGCAACTGAAAATGCAAGACTGGAAGATGGGGCTTAGCTGGGGAATGAGAACTAGCACATAGAATGTGAAGTTTTGGAAGGAGACCAGTGATGAGTGAAATAAATGCAAAATGGCCTCCCCATATGTCTGTTTTAAAATGAATGCTGACTTATTTTTTTTGTCTTTGACTTGAGACCAGTTTAGTCTATTTCACAGAATGCAGATTGAGTGGACAGCACCCTGTACTATTTGCACCTGCTATGATGAAAACAGATAAAGGAGTTGTCATAAATTGGATACTTGAAACAAAGAATGGAACTGACTTTGGGAAAACCCACACTTGGTGGGCAAGAAACAAAAATAGTCGAGGAATAATGAATAAAACATTATGGATAGACATCCTTAACACAGACAGAGATACTGGCAAGTCTGTTTTTGGCCCCTTTTTAAGCCAAAAGGATTAAGGTAGTCAATCTATACTATGAAGGACATTTATGGAAAGGAGAACACAAGAGGCTTTGGGGGGAGAAAATAAACCAGGAGATCTGTGTAGTGTGCATATTCTCATGCTTTTGTTGGAATCATTTCCAATTATTTAATATTTGAATCTAATCATTCCCCTGATTTAGCAAATCAAAGAGTTTTTTTTTGCCCTCAAGGGCAAAATACTTTCGTTTTATTTTCTTCTCCATAATTAAGTAATTTCTTAATTAGTAATGTTCAACTTCTCCAATCTGAAATGACACATTTTATTTCCTTTTTATAAAAGCTCCAATACACATGCACTCAACCCAGCTCTTTGTGTTCATGAGCTGTCTGTCCCTGGCTCCCCTCCTCCATCTTCCTCGCTGGTGACAGAGATTACTCATCTCCAGCAGCTCTTCCTGAGCTGTGGGGGAGTCCAGCTGTGTCATCGCACACTGTCTGGCTGCCTGGTGGCTGTAATTAGCATAAAGGAACTTCCCCTCTGAGGAGGAGATTGGACACCATACTTTGTGCTTGGCAGGCAAACCTACATTTGGGTCCTTCTAACTTGGCAGGGAGGAGATAGAGCATCTAAGAGGGTTTGTTTTTTTTTTTCCCATTCCCAAGTGGGGGTAGAGCTGTGACATTCTTCAAGGCCTTAAAGCATTTTGCACCTGAGCTGGGTCTGAGACTAGGATTGCAGGGCACAAACTCTTCCCAGATGCCTTTCTATTTCTGTAGACTTTTCCTTTGCTTCACTAAGCCCAGCATCAGATGTCATGGCCTGTGTCAACCTGCTGTGGACTACAGAAAGGGGTGGGATCTAAATGAGGATTGGTCTAGATTGATCTGAGCACAGCGACTCTTCTTTCTGAGACTGTCACATCCAGCATCAAGGTTGACAATGACAAATACCTCTTTCACTAGGAGCTTTGTCAACCAGTGAGCACTTTCTGAGCCTGGAAGCAGTTTTTCTTAGGACATGATTGTGTCCCAATAAATCCTCCATAAATTGGAAATATCACAAGTCCAAAACATCCTTAATGAATTGTACTTATCCAACATCATCACTTAAGAGTGGCCTAACTTAATTAAATAGACCAGATCATCTAATTAAAAGCCTTCATCCCTCCCTCCCTCCCTTGTTCTCTTCCTCTCTTCCTCTCTTCCTTCCTTCTTTCCTCCTCTCTCAGTTTCTTCTTTCTTTCTTCCTTTTTTTGTCAGTACTAGAAAATTGTGGGGAGTTTTTTTTTTACACTACTACTTAAGCTACAGCTCCACTTTTGGATTTTTCTGTGGTCTCTTGAGGTGTCTTCAATCTGAAATCTTTATGTCCCAGCATCTTGACAGAGAGGGATACAGGTGTGGCCATCGTCACCTAGGTTTTGTTGTTGTTGTTGTTTTCGTCATGGGGCTTGAACTCTGGGTCTGGACCTTGTCCCTGAGCTCTTCAGCTCAAGGCTTTGAGCCACAGCACCACTTCCAGTGTTCTGGTAGTCAACTGAAGATGAGTCGCGCAGACTTTAATGCTTGGGCTGGCTTTGAAGCACGATCATCAGATCTCAGCCTCCTGAGTAGCTAGGATTACAGTGGTGAGCCACTGGCACCTGGCATCTAAAAATCTATTTTATAACAAATTGTTATTATTAGTATGCACACAGACAGGTGTTTAGAAGTTACTTTAATATCCCAAAATACAAAACCAAAATCCCCAAAATGGCACCAACTCAATCTGATGTAGAGTCCCCTCTCAGGGCTTCTGTACTTTACTGGAGCTGTTCTGACTGGTGTCCAGGGTCTTGAGATTGTTGGAGTATTGATGATTAACAAGGAAGAAGAAGATCAAAATCCCCAAATCTGAGTGTGTTTTCTACTGAATAGCTATCGTTTGAAGTTCAAGTAGAGAAAAGTTCATAGGGTGGAAATATTTGATTTGTGCTTAGATATGTGACAGTGATGAAAGGCAGCAGTTATTTCCAAGGCAGGTGTTTCCTTGAACAGGTAAAGTTTCTTTCTTGCAGGATACTCCTTCCATGAAAGTATTGGAATTCACCTTTTGTAAACCAGGAGTGGGAGCGTGGATAACTGTACTCTCCATCCCTTCATGCTGGCTACTTTCCCTGATCACTGCTCAACCTCCCTTAGGCAAGGAGGAGGAAGATAGTGACTCAGTTATACCCTCCTCCCACCCCAAGGAGGTGCAATTAATGTTAAAGTAATAGAACAATAATGCTTGTGTGTGATAGGGACTTTGAAATCATCAGATGAAAAGACTCCCAGAAGTAGCTGGCTATTATTAGCATTTATGTAGCACATTTCATCTTCAAAGCACTTTGCACATATTAACTAATGATCACAAAATCCTGTCGCCTGGTCTCTGTGGAATCTGGAATTAAATGGAAGCCTTGCTCCATGACACATGGAGGCAGAGAAGCATCATCTCTCATAGCCGCCTATTTTCATTATCCTTGGGAAATCTGTTTTAACCACTAGGAAAAAACAAAGAGAAAAAGAAGCGTGTATCAACCCCTCTGAGCAAGAAGATAGGAAAGTTTACTAGAACATAGAACATAGGCTGGTATCATACAATAGAAGTGAAATGTGAGCTACACATTCCAAGTTTTCTAGAGGCACATTTAGAAAAACTATATATTTTTTTAAAAAGTGAAATTGCTTTAAAAAGTTATCTAACAGTGCAACTGAGATTAATAAATACATTATGCCTCTTTGGGTACTTTATCTTTGAAGTTATTGCATATCTTACATTTTGAGCACATCTTGATATGAGGTACCCCACATCAAGTGTTCAATAGCCATAGGGGGATAGAGGCTCTGATGTAGTACAGCACAAAGCCACACTGTCTCTGAATAGAGATGCACAGACACACTGTCCTGTTATCAGGGTTGTTGCCACTACAGAGAAGGGTTGTTCACAGTCAACTATGTGCCCTAGAGTCTGACACATGAATCTTGAACTGTAAACACTAGCTGTATGACAGTGGACATGTTGCATTTGAGAGCATTTTAGACAGTTTCTCTGCCTGCTATACAACTTAACTCTATCACCAAAGTTTTTAGGAGGATTGGATGAAATCACTTCTTTTTTTATTGTAATTAGTAAAAGGGTTACATGATATTTGCCAGATAGAAGGTGCATTAATTCACATACATTGATACCCTTTCATATGTCTTGGTACCCATTACCCTCCCCCCATGAAATCACTTCTGCCAAGTACCTAGGGTAGGACCTATTCTGTGATCCTACTGCTATAATAGCCACATGGGCATGAGGTGGGCTTATGCTTTAGGCTCAGACTCTATCTCACTCTCTGCAGGTATTAGACACATCCCAATTGTGACTCAGAACCTACTTTGGCTTTGGCAATGAGGATGGTTGGTAAATTTCTTCCATCTCAAGATGCATGATTTCTGTACTGATTCATACTTCCAGCTCTGTATGGGAAAGGCTTTTACAGTGTCCCTTTATCTGAAGATGAGAGGTGATAAAGGCTCAGGGTCTATTTCTGTAGGTCCCATATACTCTTTAATTACTTTCACTCTCCATTTCTTAGTAAGAGCACTATGGTCTCCATAACCTGCCTACCTTTGGGGACACTTTCCTCTTTTCAAGTGATGCAGGGTTCTAAACCCATCAGAATGTTTTGTGTCTTCTGCTTTCCATCGGCCTAGAATAATGTTCTTCTGCTTAAAACCCAGATACTTAGTCCTTCCTAGTTCTTCCACTTTAATTGTTCCTAGGTAAACAATTGAAATCCACTATCTTCTCCACTAATGTTCAGTGATTCTTTATTGAGTCTGCAGAAATGTAATCCAGTGACAGGAAGAGTCCAGAAGACAGGACATGAGAACCAGTGCCTCATTCCTACCTTACTTACACACCCAAGTTGCCATGAGTGAGTATACTCAGTATTACTCAGCATATTTTTTTCCTCCGGAAGCAGCCACATATAAGCTGGTCTGAGTTTGAAGGAACCGCCACTGGAGATCTTACTAGACATGAAGATTCACAACTCAGGAAGGCATCCTATTTTTTATAAGCCTAGGTCTTCTAGAAGATACAAAAGGTGCTTTTATATTTTGGATCTGGAATGTTCTCCAAAATCCCACACTAAATTTTTTATCCTCAGCATATGGCATCATTGAGAGATAGAAAAATCTGTAAGAAGTGGAGTCTCATAGGAGATCTTAGGTCATTGGATGAACTTTAGATATTGTCCTCTCTTCCTCCTCTCTGTGGCAATTATATGGAAAGGTCTCCTCCACTGCTTCCACATCAGTCCTAAAGAATAATGCCAATCTGTCATAATTTAAATGAATCCAGGTATGGGTGGTTCAAAACTTTAATCCTAGCTACTCAAGAAGCTTAGATCTGAGGACTGTGGTTCAAAGCCAGCCCAGGGCAGGAAAGTCTGTAAGACTTGTAGCTCCAATTAATCACAGAAGAAGCTGGAAGCGAGTGCTGTGGCTTAAGTGGTGGAGTACTGAACTTGAGCAAAAGGAGCTCAAGAACAGCACTCGAACCCAGAGTTCAAGCCCTAGGCCTGAAAAGCAAAATTACAAAACTTCTCTTTTCATAATTTGATTCTGTCAGGCATTTGTGAATTAATATCTGATTTGTACAGGCACCTGCATGTTTTTCTATCTGGCTCTCTGATCTTTTTCACAACTGAGGGTAAGCAGCTAGCTCCTTCCAGCCAGAATGAGCTTGAGACAGGACCAAATCTGGTCTTGATACCCTCTTCACATACACTTGTCACTGGATTCTCCGGTAACCCACTGAGAATCATCCTAGCCAGAAAAGCTAGGTATCAGTGAGGGAGAGTGCTTTTCTTGGGTCTCTGTGGGTGCTCTGATTTGATTGAGCCCCCCACATGCAAGACACTAGCATGGTTCCGGGACCGGGATTCTGTTCCCTAACCACAGCTATTTGCAGCCAGCCATGGGCAGCGTTCTGGCTTCTTCCTTCTGGCCTGGCACAGCCTGGGTGAGGGTGTGGATGTGTGGAGCATTCCGTCTTGTGCCCAGTGTGTGAGATGAATATGTCTGGTTCCTGCCCTTTCAAACTTTTCCTTCATCCCATTTACATTTTTGCCCTCCCCCATGTACCTTTTTTTAAATTTTTTATTTTGGAGTTTACATCAACAATCCCCAGCCTCTGAGGAAAGAGATAACATAATAACCAGGGGAACTGATTTTCCTGAGGAGTGTTTGGCTGATTGACTGACCATGTAGGTCCCTTTCCACTCCTCCTCTCCAGGATCCGCCTTTGGGTAACTCCTTAGATGAAAACACAAAAGCACAGAATGCAACCGGCTGATGGTGCAGAACTATGGGGAGGAAAAGATAGTGTAGTGGGGTGGGGGATAGGAATTCTTTGTGACCCCTGAGGTGGCCAGCTAAAGCTGTGGAGCCCCTGAAGCATGAAATTTGATTACCCTTATCTTGGTGCACAGCTCTGAATCTGCTGCCGGTCATTCAATTACCCAGCAATCTCTACAAATGTCTCTGCCGCAGTAAATATGGCATTAGGGCATTGTGCTGCTGTCTTCCTGGTACCCCTGGAATGGTAACACAGTCAGGACCAAGGAAATTGTTTGGTGGGCCTCTGACGCTTCAGGATTTGATTTTTGCTTCAAAATACTCTCTGAATGCTTCTTTGCTACTTTCAAGATTTTTGTCAACTCCCTATTCATATCAGATACAGTTATTTTAAATGACTTGGAACGATCCTATGATGCTTATGATGTGTGTACGGGATAGAAACACCAAGGAAAGGCTGCAGAAGGAGTGCTATTTAACATGGACCAGAAACATGAGGTGTGACTGTGTTTTCACTTCAAATGTGTACCAGGACTGAAAGAAGCTAGGACCAGTTCCTGAGGCTGGACTCTTAGGCCAGGCAAGGAGAACTATTGAAATCCAGGCAAGTAAGCCTGCAGTGAGCAGTCAAGAGACCCCATGGTGTCCTGATATTTCTAACCTGATTGTTCAGAGTGGCATAGGCACCTCTCCCAGTAGAAAACCAGAGTGGGTGATCTATTGGGTTCCTGCCTGTTCAATGTGAGATGTGGTTAGACAGAAAGGGTACATATACTCTGAGTAGTGTCAGTCTACCTGTAGACAGAGAAGTTGCTAAGTAATCCTCTAAATGTTGTTTTTGGTGTTGTTTTTTTTCCCAGTGATTTTGCTATTCATACAATAAATGAAAACTGATGTGTGTGTGTGTGTGTGTGTGTGTGTGTACACATGTGTCATATGTGTAAAAAATGAAAACTCTGAGACAGTAGTGTGGAATTATCTTGATTATCTACCAACTCTTAGAACAAGTGAGCGGTCAGAGATTCACTGCCACTAATTGTTCTAAGCCTCATCAGAAAGCCAGTGGGACAATAGTTCAGCCAATGACCCCATGTGGGCATTCTGATTTCCTCTCAGACAGGGGAGGAAAAATCATTTTCTTCACTCTCTTAACTTCTGTAGTGGGGGAGAGGGCTTATGACTTAAGCTGACAAAGTTGAATAGTCCCAAGGAAAAATGTAACCATTTTACTTGAGAGAAATATTTTTGTGTGACAGGGTAGCCTTCACAGAAACAAGTGAGAAAACCAAGGAAGAATCACAAATAGAGAGGATATATACCTTTTCACCAAAAAAAAAGAGCAATAAACGATGTAGATTAGAAGCCAAAAGGGCTTGGGGGCAGGGAACATTATAGATGACAAGAAAATATCTTGGAAAATTTGTGGATTATAAAGATTGTTAGAGAAGGTTTATTTTGGTGCATATTAATTGTTGGTATTGGCTCCCCATCTCCCATAAGGAATTAAAAAATAGCTCTCTTCAATGTACGAAGCAAATTTTTTTGCAAGTTCTGGGACTTGAATTCAGAGTCTGAGCACTGTCCTTAGGCTTTCTCAAGGGTAGAACTCTATCACTTGAGCTACAGTATCACTTCTAGCTTTTTCTTTTTTAATCTATTTTTATTGTAATTAATAGAAAGGTTACATTATATTCACCAGATAGATGGTGCATTACTTCACAAACATTGATACCCTTTCTCAAGTCTTGGTTCCCTCCCCCCACCAAACAAGCATACATACAATATATCAGATACCAAGGTAAAATACTCTGACAATATGAGATAACCAAGGGACAGCAAAGGAGATGAGAGATAACATAGTAAATCAAGGATAACAATCACTCATTATATGACTTTTGTTTCTATATCCTGGAGGTCCTTTCATACTATATGGCCTTATGATTCTAGGTTTTGCTCTATTGTAAATCTCTGCTAGGAGAACCTAGGATTTTTACTGATTATACTTCTAGCTTTTTGTATGCATGTGGTACCCAGGAATCGAATCCTACTCTTTGTGTATGCTAGACAAGCACTCTACCACTAGGTCCAACTTGGGGCAGTGAATTTTCTTTTTTTTTTTAAACAGAAAGTGTATGTCCAGCTTTGAGGTATAAACAGTTTGGACAGAGGGCCCTATCTGTATGTGATGCTATAGGTCAAATGATCAGATGGCACCATTAGGAATTGCATCTTCTGACCCTCATCATCCCTTGCCATAAGGAGTAGGACAACAACTGAGAAATTCAGGCCACTCTCCTCAGGCTGGAAGCTTAGCAGCTATTTCAGTTCTCAGTTTCTCGGGATATATTTCCACAAGAGTTGCCATGGCTCTTTTGAAAAGATGCTCAGCTGGGACACGATCCAAAACTGGCATTTATAGACTGAAGAGAAGTCCATAGTCATTTCCAGGACAAAGCTGGAGGAATACTCAAAGACGGACCACATATCCAGGTGCTGGAGCGGTGGAACAGGTGTTCTTTAGCTTGAGTCAAATGGTCCCCCTGATGCAGTTCCAGCCACAATGGCAGTGTGTCTTAATTAACTGAAGATGACGCACTCATAAAGCTGTCAGCTCCAGGCTCTAATGTCTGTACTTTTAATGATGCATTTGATGAGGAGGTAATACTGTTCACTGGGTCGCAGTCAGACCTGTTTGATGAGGGTCTCTTCCCCCACCTTTTCTTTCCTTGAAATATTTATGAAATCGCCATAGCCAAAACGGTTTCATAAATAAATAAACCAATCAATCAAAGCAATGTCACCATGTTTCCTACTCCATATTACCCTACTCTGCCATTACTTCGTTTGCAAGTATCAGGTGATGGGTGAGGTCACTAAAAGTCCTGATGAAGTTTTTTGCTTGTTGGCTTGTTTTATTCTGTTTTGGCAAACCCAGGAAATACAACGCAACTGTTTTGCATCTCTCCCTCTTCCCTCCTTCATCTCATGGCTCATAATGGTGCTAGTGATTCTCCCTCAAGGAGGAGGAGCCTACATTGTTGTATATAATATTGTTTGCTGGTCTTGATCTATTGACTTCCCCTTCCCTAACTCTTCTCCCTTCCTCTCCCTTTTCAATTCTACAGCCTTCTTACCTTTTAATAATAGTAGTTAATATCCTTTGAAGGTTTCTCTTTGCATATTTTTTTTTGGCCAGTCCTGGGCTTGAGCTCAGGGCCTGAGCACTGTCCTTGGACTTTCTCAAGGCTAGAGCTCTACCACTTGAGCCTCAGCACCACTTTCAGCTTTTTTCTATGTATGTGGTACTGAGGAATCGAACCTGGGTCTTCATGCATCCTAGGCAAGCACTTTAACCACTAGGCCAAACTTCTGGCCTCTCTTTGCATATTTTATTTACCTGTATTGTGTCATTTAATTCCCACATGACGGATATGCAGTTAATGTTCTTGCAGTAAACTTGAGTCATGGCTGGTCCTGTGTGCAGGCCAAGGTCATGTGAGAAACAGTAGGCCAGATGTGATAGAAGCTTAGATCTTAGTTGCTATGTAAAGCCAAAAATATTCTCCTAGATGTCTGTTGCGATTTAGGCTTAGCTTGAAGCTATGGGAGTTGTCAAGAGATGGTCCAGATTCAATGTAAGCTGGCTCCTGGGTGGAAAGCATATCTGTAAGTTGTATTTGAATGCTTGTTAGCATAGCACTTTCATTGAAAGCCTAGTCCCCCTGGACCCAGTGCCAATTTACAAACAATAAGAAAGAGAAGCTCTTTATTTAAGTTGATTTTCCAAGTAAATGAAGAGGATAGTGAGAACCAGTTTCCAAATCTATCATCTGGTTTGAGGGAATGGTCAAGAGCTCAACTTCAGAGCAAATGATATGGTGTATAACCCAAGACCAGAAGATGGCTTTGAACCTTCATATCTCCTGATTGTTCTGGTGCTACATCTCTGAAGTTTCATGTCTTTTCAAACCAAGATTTATTCCTTCTTGTACTCAGAGACAGATGGAAGAAGGTGCAGAGTTGGCTTGATTGAAAGACTGTTCATCTTAAGTTTCCCAGCTTAGAGGGAAGAGTGATGGGGGAGGGGGGGCGGAACACATTATCTTGAATCCACAAATAAGTGGCTCTGCAAACTGTCCAGTGACATAGAACCAGAAGTTGTTTGGTAGTTCACATTACTGTCCCATGCACTTTAAAAAGGAATATCAAATACCATGCAGTGAGTGGGGACCATGCAAGGGATTCCAACACATTTCAGAAACTGAAGATAAAAAAGGTTAAATGATCTTGTTGTGTGAAGAAAATAGATTACAAGGGTGGGTGTCTAGGGCCCAATCTTTCTCTTCTTTGCTACATTGCCTGTCTGGGTTCATCAAGGGGCATAAATAAAAGGGAAAAAAAAGACATTGTCTTGTTCGTTTTTCTGTGGAGCTTCATTTTTATTTTCCCATGTTCCAACCCTCTGTTACTCTCTAGGTGGCTGCTTAGACTTCGAACCAGTCTCCATGTGGGAGGAGACATTGTTGTATGCTATCACAATCAGAGAAGAGCTCATGACCTTGCACTGCTTTACATGACATCCTTCCCCACCCCCATAGTGTCAGCACAGGGAATTTGATATGTTGAGACAGACTGCCCCTTATCATTTGCAGTCTATTTGTGGCATCTAAAGCCCCTGGGTTTTGACACTGGCAGATTTGGATCTGAATCATGAAGTTCCAGGAACCTCTACAAGTCAGAAACCGTACAAATATCAATGCCAGATCACCAAGGCTGCAGCACACGCAATGTCCTGTACCATGCAGATAGAGACTTTGGTGGAAGTGGTTAGCTCAAGGACTGGACTCACCTGTCAGCTGGAGTGGCCAGGCTAAGACTAAGTGTCTCACTATACCCAGGTTCTATGATGCCTGCATCATATGCTATCACTAGCTGAGTTCACACCACTGGGCTTTCTAGGAAAGTAAAGAGCAAAAGCAATAATCTCATAAGCAGGACAATCTAGGCTTCTTTTTTCCTGATAAAAGCCCCTTGGAAAGTCTCATTAGAAGTCAGAATCTTGTTTAAAGTCTTCAAAGTTTTGTTCTGTCCCTTGCATCAGCAGCAATTTTGCCTCTCCTATGGGAGAGGGCTTTGGTTCTGCGTCACAGTTGGAGTGTTAGGGTCTCTGTATAAGCCAGCTCTTAGGTGGGTTGCCACTTGGCTGGCATTAAATTAATATCATTCCCAGCACTGCTGTGGACCTATAACTGCACTACTCTGCACTACACGAAGTGTCCTTCTCCACTTGAGAAATTTTATAGGGGCAAAAGGAACTTTCTTTAGAGGGTTGTTCAATTTGAATCTATGAAGCAAAACTGATAGCTGATTGACTAGAAAGCAGCCATGTACGTTTATGAATGTACACATCTATGGCAGCCATACACAGAAGGGCAGATGGTTGGAGCTCAAACACTCACTCCACAGGGGTGAAAGAAGTGAGGGGTTGCGGCTGGGTATGGAAGAAGATGAAACAGTTCTTACAAAATAGCAATACAGTTGAAGACCTGGGCTAGGATGCATGTAAGCTAAGGTGGTGGTGTCCATCCCATCTTTCTGTGAGGTTTTCACAGTTGGAACATTCCTCCACAAGGCTGGTTAGGGATGTTCCCTGTGGTCTTCTTTCTCAAGAAGGGAAATGAGTGGTTGTGGAAAGTTGTAGAAATCAGTGAGAAACGTCTTTAGCAGAAAACATTGGGCATGCCAAAGCATCCCATTTAAAGGGATCATTTCCTGAGCCCAAATTAAATCACTTTTCTATTCAACAAATATCTCCAAGCTGCTAACTCTTTAGAGGACATGAACTTTGACTTCAGAAACAATGAGTGAAAATACTTGGTATGTGTACCTGGAGAGTTTTTTTTCCTTCCTTTCTTTCCTTCCTTCCTCCCTCCCTCCTTCCTTCCCTTCCCTTCCCCTTCCTTTCTTCCTTCCTTCCTTCCTTCCTTCCTTCCTTCCTTCCTTCCTTCCTTCCTTCCTTCTTTCCTCTCTATGCCTCTCTCTCTCTCACCTCTCTCTCTCTCTCTTTCTGTTTCTGTCTTGGTCTGTCCTTCTCTCTCTCTTGTTTATTTCTGCAGCCATGGGGCTTGAACTGTAGGTCTAGGCACTATCCCTGAGGTCCTTTTGCTCAAGTCTAGTACTCTACTACTTTGATCCATAGCTCTACTTCTGGTTCTCTGGAAGTTTTTTGGAAATAAGAGTTTAACATATTTTTCCTTCCTAGACTGGATTTGAACCATGATTCACAGATTTCAGTTCCCTCAGTAGCTAGGATTGCAGGTATGTGCCACCAGTGCCCAACACCTTTTCCTTTTTAATCTTACAAAATAATTATTTTTCCTTAAACTGGCTAAAGAATTTTTCAGTGCAGAGAGGCACTGGTGTCTTATGCTATAATTCTAGCTCCAGAGGAGGCTAAGATCTGAGGACCAAACTTCAAAAGCTAACCCTAGCTAAAAAGTCCTTGAGACTTTGTGTGTGTGTGTGTGTGTGTGTGTGTGTGTGTGTGTGTGTGTGTGTGTGTGTCTGTGTGTGTGTCTGTGTCTGTGTGTTTGGAGATAGTCTCATGTACTTCGTTGCTGCATCTGGCTTTGAAGCACAATTCCCAAATCTTAGTCTCGTGAGTAGTTAGAATTACAGTTGTGAGCTACTGGTACCTGATTCCTTGGGACTCAACTTCAATCAACCAGTAAAAAAAACAAAAACAAAACTGGAGGTGGGATTCAAGGAGTGAAGTTCCAGCCTTGAGCAAAAAAAAAAAAAGGGTCCTGGAGTTTGGCCTAGTGGTAGAGTGCTTGCCTAGCATGAATGAAGACCTAGGTTTAATTCGTAGGTACCACATACATAGAAAAACTGGACATGCTGCTATGGCTCAAGTGGTTGAGCTCTATCTAGCCTTCAGGAAAGCCCAAGGACAGTTCTCAGATCCTGAGTTCAAGCCCCAGGATTGGCAAAAAAAAAAGTGAGAATTCAATCTCCTGAGTTCATGTCCCAGTACACACACACACACACACACACACACACACACACACACACACACGTGGCCGGACAGAGGAAGTCCCTGTGCTCCTTGGTGGATTTACTCAGTGACAGAGTGTGATCTTAAAGGTAAGTACTGCATTTGCAATGGTTGGGCTGTTGGGAGTACAGAGTTCAAGAGCAAAACAGGCATTATCTGTGTGTAAAGACTGCATAAAAGCTTGTTTGTGTAAGAGCTGAGCACAGAGTACACCCTTGAGAGATGCTAAAAAACTTGCATTCAACATGTGGGCTTGGTGATCAGGAGTACATCCAGTGAAGAACACGTTTTAATTGAATGCTGAACATCCTGTCCTTGCCGCAGGCCACCTACTAACAGCAAATTAAACAAAAGAAAAGCAATTAAACAGGCTCTGCTGGCTCCCCTGGGGTGTCCTTTGCTGTCCCTTTCCTGCCCTAGGCCTGCTTCAATGCTGGACACACTTCTAAGTCAAGATGGAGCTCCTGCCTCTTCTTAGCTTTCTGGATATTTTTCTGATCAGAAGGGCTGAGAACAAGGTACAGCGGCTTGCTGAGAATTACAGAGTTCTTGTGGGACCCTGGGTTTTAAATTAGGATCTCAGCGCCAGAAGATTCTCTCATATGGGCGAAGTTTGGCATCAGAAAGTTAGGGCTGTCACTTTAAATGGATTTCCTTTTCCTGGTCCTCCTCCTTCTGGCCCAGCTTTGGCAGAGAAGGGATATTTTAAAGTGACAGGTTTAAACAGCCTTTGTATGTGTGTGTGTGTGCATGGTGCAATCATTTCTCCTGGCAGCCTCCTGGCATCATGCTGAGGGCCCCTGCAGGATCCAATCTCCTTCTATAAATTCATGGGAGGCCCATGCTGTCTGACAGCAGGGGTTGCCTAGGGGTTTCAGGTAGCAAGACTGAGGTCTGAAAGAAGGGCTCCTGGGTCCTGGGAGCTCTATCCATACCCTGATCCTCTTGAGTGCCAACAAACTGCTTGGCTCAGGGATGGTCAGTGACACCATGGCAGGTGCCACCTTAACAATTTCATGCATGAATTAGAAAATGGTCTCTGTGATTCTATTTTTTTTTAAATGATATAGGAGAGAAAAAGAAGTAGCAGCAGATAACATGGTCTTTTGGACTGGAGATTCACTTCACAGTGCTGGTGGGAGGGACCCCTGAGTAGTTTCCATGGAAGGGCTTTGTGATGTGTAGTGCTGCTGTGCAAATGAATTGACTCATGTGTGAAGTAGTGACAGCAAGAATGCCAGAAGAATTGGAAGACAGTGAGTAGGGTAGCATTTCCCTAATTTGGTGTTATTGCACTGCCTTGGTGAATGCCAGTTGTCCCTTTATGAACACTCACACTAATATTCCTGGCCCTCCATCCCTATCTATACACTTGGTGGGCAGGAGATCAAAAATCTCCAGAACATAATTGTACCTCTACTAAGCACAATGTCTGGTAAATAAAACACAATGTCTGATAAAGATTTAACATGTGCAAGAGGATGTGTTGTAGGGGTTTCTGTGAATACCACCTTATTTTAGATAAGGGACAGACATATCTGTGGATCTGGTATCTGCAGGATTCGAGGAATCAGTCCCCAGCTGATAACAAAAACTCATGATGCTGCCTTAAATAAATGGGACAGTGTCATTCCAGGCAAAGGGTTCACAACAAAGGCAAAAAGCATACTCACTCTGAGTTACTTAACTCCAGCTTTCTGAGGAGAATTCCCCCCTCCCAATCCCTGAGTCTGACCTCAGTAGCTGCTACTCACTGACATCCCCCCAAAATAACACACTATATGGCTCTACATAGGCAGGAACCTGACCCAATACCCCACTCCTTGAACATAAAGCCACAGGGCCCAGCTCTATGCTTTCAGAGGTCTTAAGATATCACAATGAAGCTCACCTCCTCCCAGCCTTTTTTGCCTGGATCCTGACTGACCAAACTGTTCAGTGCTCCCATAATGAGAGAAAAAAAGGAAAGGTTGTGAAGAATGTGTCTGGGGGAGGGAGACAGCCTGTGCCTTCTGTCTGGCTTTACAGATCTAATGCTCTTCATGCTGGAGGCTCAAGCATTTCTAGACAAAGCCATAGGGAACTCAGCCCTGGGAGGATAGAGGGCAGGAGAAAGAGCTGCCTTCTTTTCTCTCTTTACCTCCCCTCTCCGTTTGCTTTAAAATCCTGTGATTTCCTAAGCAATTCAGAGGCGGCTGGCTGTGCTTCACAGCCACCATTATATTTAAACTTTCAGTAAGAAAGATCTCAGTAGTCTGTCCCAGGAGGAAATTACCTCCCCAATTCAAGTAAGCCAGGTGCCCTCTTGAGACTTGTGAGATTGGTGTCCCCAGCAAGAGAAACCTCCTCTCTTCTCAAACTGGGAGATGGCAGAACACAGGCCTATTACTAGAAATAGATGCATTTATGAATTTCAACATCCTATTAGTGATGATGATCTGACAAAATCCTGAGAATGGAGATATTTGGGTGTGCAGCTGACAGATGATTTGTGTGCTGAGATGACAAGAGGAGAGAGATTGTGTCTCAGGAGAGGCTCTTGAGCAAGCGAGGGGGTGCAGCTGGGGTCAATCAGGGGTCCCATCAGTAAAACAGGGGAGCCGCCCTCCGAATTCACCAAAATATCCAGGACCTTGGTACTACTCGGCCCAGAGGGTGAGCAGGTGCAGAGCCTCAGAGGACAGATAACTGTCGTTTACATTCCTGTCTCCTTGAAACAAGTCTGAGCTAAGGCTGCCACACCAGCCGAGGTAAATTTCTTTTTCCTCAGATGTAATAATTCGCTGGAATTGATAGAAGGAAATATATATTTGGAGTCACTCTCCAACCCAGTGAGATTGGCTCATGACAAGAATATATTGAGTTATGAATATCTGAGCGTGGTTATGGAGTGGCTCGCTCCCTCTCCCAAGGTGAGACACACATCTCCTCAGGATTCCATGTACTGTTTATGAAGCACTATCACCTTCTCTTTTCTCCTAGAATAGAGTTGCTGTAGACTTTATTGGGCATTTATGCCCTAGCTGTATTTAAGGGAAAAATCCAATTGGCCCCATTAGCTTGATTTTCAGTAGCAATGGAGATGCTAATAAATTCCTGGCTGGTTTGCCATTTAATTTAGATGTTAAAATATCACATGTGATTGACCTAGATCCATCAATGCTACTGCAGTAGTGAGTTAGAAATATAGAGAGGGATGCCTTGTGCCTTGGCAGACTATCATTCATAAAATATCTAGTTAAGTCATAGAAGAAGACCACCACGTACCAGGGAATACCAGAATGAGTTTAGAAGACTGTGTGTCACAGTATGCCTTTCTCATCTCACCCGGAAGCAGAGGAGGATGAAAAAAGAAGTGAGTTTTCTCTTGGCTATGGTGGAACATTTCATCCCCCAAGAAAGATGCATATTTTAGTCCTGTAGATCTCAGCTCTGAGAGCCAGAGCCAGGAATCAGTTCTACATTGCTATTTCAGGTATGTTGATGAGGCTGACACAAAGGAGGAGTGGCCTAAACAGAGGGAGGATGGGAAGTATCTATTGAAGCTATCACACTGGAAGATGATAAGGGAGTTTATTCAGTCTATTCCTCAGGCAAATTATTCCATTCACCAAGGGCTCTGCAGTCACATTTTCTGAGCCTAACACCTCTTGCTCTGCAACCTGGTGCAAGTAAATCAACTTCTCTGCAAAGACAGGTTACCTTGTCTGTAAAGTACTAGTTCCAATAATAATACATGCTTCAAAGAAAATGTAGCAAGTCTTTTTGGGAGATCTACTGACACTGCAGGAAAAGATTCTTTTAAAAGTACTCAAGGGTTGCTATTATATACACTTACACATTGCTTGCTGTGGCCATGAAGGGGAAGTTCAAGATTGCTTTGTACCAGTCCATCGTTCTGCCTAATGTAAGATTGGAAACTCCATCTTCAGAATTTGGAGTCTATTTTGCTAAGGCTTAAGGCCCTTTCTCTCATACTGTCCTCACAAAGGTAGAAAAGTTCTTTATAGAAATGATATATAAGTGAACATGGAGAAAGCCCTGGTTGCCTGTGGGTTTCAGCATTCTTTTGTCTTGCCATGTGTAAACTGTACCAGCTGATCCCTAGAGACCTCCTTCAGCATGATGGGAACATACAGTAGTTACATCAACACTAGTAAGTATTTTGTATATTCACTATGTGATTGGTGTAGTTTTAGGCACTGCCTGTGTGTTAACTTGGTTAATTCACACAGCAATACTATAGAAGAATTCATATCCATACCTTTATTCTAACAGTGAGAAAGAGAGGAAGCACAGAGCAGACATCTGTCCAGGTTGCTGCTCTGCTAGTAGTATGCAACTTGAATTGAGACTAATCCACTACTCAGACCATGATCTTCAAAGCTGAAGCAATCCTTCTGTGGCTTCTCTGTTACTATGGTTTTGTGAATCTTCTCAAATTCAGGATGTAGAATTCAAAATAAATATCTGTCTTCTATAGGCTTTATCTTGAGCCCTGACCTTGGCATCTGAGAATATTTTCCATCTATAAATAGCAAAGCACATGATTGCCAACTAACTGGAAGAATATTTGCTACTGTGAAATTGCCCCCCAAAAGCTGAGTTATTATTACTGTGTCATGATTGTAACAAGAATAATGTGTATTTATGCAAGATTTCATGGACCCCAAGTACTTCATGACCGTCCTAATTAGACAGCCTGTTGACATGTTCTAGAGAGACAATTGCAAACATGTATCTCAACTCTTTAGGGCTGTGAAACTTAGAAGTACCAGTCTGTTTATCATAGAGGGCCAGGTAGAAGACATGGGAAAACCAACAAGGCCAAACTAAAAAGAATAATTGGGCAAGGATAACCAACCACAACAAGGTTAGAAAGGTGGTACTTGATCCAAATCACTTTGGACTGTATAAATTAAAACTAAATTACTGGGAGGGCCCCATTTTAACTTTTATTGTTCTATTTACATTTTACGAAGCCATCTGGAATCATTCATATGTTCAAAGCCTGTTTAGTTTTATTTGTAATTTTATAGGAGAAGGAAAAGTTCATATTCCTCCAGTGGGAGAAACAGCAGATCCAAGGAGACAGCATCTGGCCCAGGTAAGCCTGGGCCTGGAATGATGTACAATGGCTCAGTTCCATGAGCTCTGAGCAGATGAGAAGTGATCAGCTTTCTGGGGCTCTGGCCATACTTTTGTACACTCGGCCTCTTTAAAGAAGGCTTGGCCCTCCGCACTGAAGGATAATCCACACCCCTGGGATGTGTATACCTTGTTAAGAGGGGCAGATGACAAGCTGAAGAACCATCATGCAATGAGACTACCAGCTGCCCTTCCTCGGTAGTGAGATACAGGGAGCCCAGCCAAGCTATCACTGTCTCCAACCAGGCCTATCAGCCAGGACATCCCAGGGGCCACACACATGGATGGAGCCTACAAGCCATCTTGTTCTTCTGGTCTTGTTCTGCATCCTTAGGACATAGCTGAGTGATCCTGTCAGAGGTGGCTTAGGGAAACCAAAAACTATCACCAGCCAGTCTTGGCTCATGGATGAACTAATGGCAAAATGTTCCTTCCCCATCACTACCCAAAACGAGCAGCTGCTGGAGGATTACAGAGCATTGGACCTTCTCGTTTTCATTTTAAATGTTATCTCAGCTGGGCAGTTCTTGCAAATGAGCCTCTCTCCTCCCTTCCCTCCATAGCCCCCGCTCTCTCTACTGTACAATCTACTCAAGTCCACCCTGCCCAAGCCAGGCCCTACGAGGGGTACACATTAACTAAACTGTGGCTTCCTGGCCACTTTGGGGCTATGCCCAGATTGAGTTTCTATGGCTTAACACTTGGATGCTAATGACAAAAGCTGTTGAGTCAGATGTGCCTGAGAACAAGTGAGCTTCAAACCCAACATGGCAAGTTAGCATCACAGAATGTTGCTTCTAGGTTATGTCCCAGGCTCATAAGTAAGGCAAGGCAAGTGTGTGTGTGTGTGTGTATGTGTGTGTGTGTGTGTGTGTGTGTTGTATGCGCATTTTATTTTTTTTAACCAATGGGGCCATCTTTCTCCTCTGGCAAAACATGTACTTCGTAATGGTCTTCAATCATACCCTGCAGGTTTCAGAAACACAAAAACAAAAGCTGTTATTGATTGTGCGGAAATGTGACTGTGGTTTTATTTCTCTAAGTGCTCCCCTGGTGAAGTTTCTTTCCTCTGACCCTTATCCCCATATTTTTCTTGTCTCTGTGTCTTCTTCCTATCTATCTTTTTATTCTCTCTCTGCTATAAGATTTGAATGGGGGATAAAGGATCAGAGGCTTGGAGCAGTAGAAAGAAAGTATAGTAAAAACAAAACAAAACACTGTGCCTGCTTAATCATGTCTATCTAAACTTACAACCCATTGAAACCTGGAAAGAATGTTCTGTTCTTTATTTTCCCTGTCAGTGTCCTGTTTCTCTCAAGTTCTTGTCATCAATGTTCTCAAACTGATTATAAGGTGCTTTCCTGCTTGAATCAGGCACTTATGTAAAGCCATTTCTGAAATCATTGTCTTGGATTGTGATCCAGGACAATGGTTAGGCCAATGGATTTGCTGAACAGGAATTAGATAATTGAGACACACCCCTTTAGCCTCAAGAATCAGTGTGGCCTGGTACTGGTGGCTCACACCTGCAATCCTTGCTACATGGGAGGCTGAGATCTGAGGACTGCAGTTAAAAGCCAGTGAAACTCAAGGTCACATGCTGAAACAGTGAGGCTCCATCACTTCTACCTGTCTGGACAAGGGAAAGACAGGGCTACCAGTATCCATGAGAACCTTTGTCCAGGGCAGTTCTAGGGGTAGATACACACTTAGATGAAGGTGAACTGAAATCTGGGTGACTCCCTTGGATTTCTAGCCCTACAGCTGAGATCACCTGCAGATTGTATTGTAGTGGCTGACAAAGAACTTTGGGCTTGAACACAGCTCATTCAGCTCTGTCTTGCCTCTGGTATTATAAATTATGTAGCTGTCTTCATCTATTATTCAGCATAATTTATTTTGGACATTTGCATCAGCAGTTTATATACAAAATAAATGAGATGCCAAAAGAAGGAGGAGAGTATGAGAATGGACATGAACGTGGCTGGCAGGGAAGGAAGGCATGAGGGGCCTCCAGCCCTACCATCCATCACACAACCATACATGGCTGTACGGAACACAAGGACGAGAGAAGGCATGTGGGAAGAACCTACAATAAGTCGGGCACACAAGAAGCTCACTAGCCCATCTCACATACTTCAGGTGTTTGGGTGTTTTAGGAGAAACCCAGAACACTTACTTCCTGGAAGCTATGAGCTTCTGGCCAAAGGGAAGCACTTGCCTTCCCATGCATCTGTGACTTTGTTGTACTTGCCTTTGAGTGACACACCAGGTCCTTGTGACATCCATAGCCACTTGCTAAAACAAGCAATTTATGATGGGTACTGACTGGTGGCTCCTGCTCGTAATATTTAACTACTCAGGAGGCTGAGACCTGAGGATCTTGGTTTGAAGCAATCTGGGCAAGGCAGAAATATCTGTGAGATTGTAATATCCAATTCAGCTGAAAGAGAAATGGCAGAGGGCCCACCACATGCTGAGCAAAAGGCAAAGCCCTGAGTTCAAACCCCTGTACTGGAATGAGCACACACACACACACACACACACACACACACACACACACACACACACACACACACACACACACACACACCCCAACTGGCCTAAGCTTATTTTCAAGCCTGCTCTATGCTTTTCCCTAACTGCCGCATGCTGCCTCTCTCCAGGATCTCTCCTGTTTCTTGTTGTGTACCTGGTATATTGCTCACTAAGCTTGGAAGCTGCCTTTCATTCACCTTTGTGAGGTGAAATTGTAGCTCACCTGCTTCTGCATTTACACAAGAGTTATTTTCCTGTTTTTTTTTTCTCTGTAATCCTGCCCATTAACATCCTACCACTCTGGATCTGGGTCTGTTGGGTACAAATTGACCTGGAATCTCTGATCACAGGTTCTGAAACTCTATGGACTTGGGAGGCTATCAGTAGAAAGAAAAAGCAAATCACAAATAAGAAGCGAAAGCTTCCTTTGTGCTCCAACCCAAGAAAACTTGCTCTGCTCCTGTAAGACAAACTCAGAAGAGGAGAATATTAGTTATCCCTGCCCCCCTCCTGGGCCTTGGTGTCTGCTCTGATAATCAAAAATTGTTGAAATGGCTAAGGTCTGATTGGCTAACACGAAATCTGAGTTGAGTAATTGTGAGACCAAATTCACACAGGTCAAAACTCATTAGCCAGAGTACAGAAACAACCTTCTGCAACAATACAGCATTTCTCTTATACTCACACATACAATTGGCCTAAATCCTCTTTGTTCCTCAGAATACATGGGAATAGAGATTCCATGTTGCCTGGATGAACCACTCAGGGTATGTGAACAGGTGAATCCAACACACCTTTGACCTCTCAGAAATTGAAGCCAATCCAGTTAATAATAGATCAGAAAACCAGAAAATGGAGGTTCCCTTCAACTTGCTTTGGTGGGAACACCTGGCTGGTATGGGAAGGGGAAGGAAGGATCCAGAAGTTTCCAGAAAGGACAAGAGAGCATGAAGCTTAGTTTATTCAATGACTCCATTCTCATGATAGGAAAGTCTGACTTGATGGTACCACAGACAGGACTTCCCATGGCTAGCTGAGCTAACTGGCTTGTTACTGATGTCATTGTATTGGGTTATCACTGACCTGAGTCAGTTGACAAAAGTAGGTCCAAGCATAGACTCTAATGGTAACATTCAGCCCTTCACTGCATCATATAAAGAGACCATAACTGTACTTGGGTAGGCCTTCAGAGCATTATAAAACAGTTTGGGAATCTAAAAAAGGAAAGAGGGTTCAGGCCACGGCAAGAGTCCCTGAATGATTTTCCGATTCTCATTTCCGACAAAAAAAAAAAAAAAAAAAAAAAGAAGGACGGAAGGAGCCTATACCTATGAGATTAGGTCTGTCCAGTTTTATTACCATGACTCACCAAGGCCTGGGGATTTCCTACAGCCAAACAGGAGAACACTATATAAATGGTTTGTAAACAGACCTCAGTGGGCACAGGGATTTCTGGATCACAGGGATGGTTATATATATCTAGAGAAGGAAGGGAAGAGGAACAAAAGGAGAGAAAAACAAACCGGACTTTAGTGTCAGAGTATGAAGCGAGAATTGAAGGGTAGTGACATGTTATACATGTATCATGTCCTGAGAGGAAGGACACCTAGAGGCAAACAGGAGACCTGCAACTCTTGTTCCCTATCCAAATTGAAGGGGCTCTCTGTCTTTCCAAGCAACTTAACAGTGCTTTCTTTTCATGGGATGTTCCTGGAGGGCTGCTCCTGTTTTGACCTCAGGTTCTTCTGAAGGTCAGGGCACTGGGAGCTGCTGTCTGACAGCTCTGAAGCCCTGGGAAGGCAAAGCAGAGGCATGAAGACTCACCCAGACTAGGCAGAGAAGCTGTCCCTAGGAGAATGAATGGGTCTTTGCTTTATGGTGACCTCACTCCTATTTTATTTCCCTATGTACGTCAGGTTAAAGCCTCCCACAGAGTTCCTGATGACTAATACTGTTGTGATTCACATGCAAAAATGAGCCAGCTGTATTGTTAATTTGGAAGATTACAACAAGAAGTCCTATTCTCCTGATGTCTGGCAAGGTCATTTTTGGACTTAGGACTTGAACTCAGGGCCAGGGCTCTGTCCCTGAGATCTTTTGGCTCAAGGCTAGTGCTTTACCACAGTGTCACTTCCAGTTTTCCTGGTGGTTAAATGGAGCTAAGAATTTCATGAACATTTCTGCCTGGGCTGGCTTTGAACTGAGATCCTCAGATCTCAGTCTCCTGAGTAGCAAGTATTACAGGCATGAGCCATCTGTGCCTGGCTATCAAGATATTCTTTTTATATTATTATTATTATTATTATTATTATTATTATTATTATTATTAATATTATTAGTCTTTATTGGGACCAGTGACTGGCTGTACCTGGCTATTCCAATCTTTTAGTATAGAAATCTGTGTTGAGGGCTGGGAGTTTGGCTTACTGGCAGTGTTTGCCTACCATGCACGAAGACCCTAGTTCGATTCCAGGGTACCTCATACATAGAAAAAAGCCAGAAGTAGTGCTGAGGCTCCAGTGGTAGAGAGCTCTGGCCTTGAGAAAGTCCAAGGACAGTGCTCAGGCCTTGAGCTCAAGCCCAGGACTGGCAAAAAAAAAAAAAAAGGACATCTGTGTTGAAGTCATTCACTAGTGGCTCATGCCTGTAATTTTAGCTACTCAGGAGGGAGGATGAAATCTGAGGATCACAGTTCAAAGGTAACCCAGGCACAAAAGCCTATGAGACTCTTCTCTCCAAATAATCACCAGAAAACCAGAAGTGGCACTGTGACTGAAAACGGTAGAGCACTGGCCTTGGACTGAAGAGCTCAGGGACAGTACCCAGACCCTGAGTTCAAGCCCCATGACCAACATTGAAAAAAAAGAAAGAAAGGAAAAAGAAAAAGAAACCTAGTGTTAAAACACATGTTCACTTTCTCAGGTTGAAAGAATTTTAGGGTAAAAGAATGGGAGTATGATAATCAATCAAGGAATGAGATCAACTTTTAAAAGTGAATAGAACTGATGTAACTATAGCCACTTCTGCAGTCAGAAGCAGCAATTAGCAGGCCCTCAGCTTTAGGACAATCAACTACTGCATTGCTTTTAATTATAGGTAGAGGAGTTCTATCCTGGACACCATCGATATTTAACAGCACCTTCTACTGAATAGATGCTAGTATAAGCTTTTGAGCCACTGCAATGACAATGAGAATATACTTCAGACTTAGCCAAGTGGCTTCCAAGAGGCAAAGTTTTCACTTGCTTGAAGTTACCTGAGTTTTGTTAACCTAGGTCCTGGGTTTCTCTATTAGATCATTCAAAATAAGGTTCCTGATGACCACAGCAGATAGGGCTGGTCAGAAATATGTTTGCATGCCCCACTCCCAGGCCACTGAATCAGCGTTTCTTACTGTCCCTCCATGAAGCTATTTCAACAGATTTTCTACCATAATTCTTATTTACTTTGAAAAGCATTATGTTATGGTAACCACTTGTCATAAATAGATACTTAGCCTTTTTATTATTACCAAAGCAAATGAAAGTATGAAAATAAAGATGATCACAAAACCAGTTACTGCACCAGGACTAGCAGAGGATAGCATCAGTGGTGTTGGGCACTTTGGAGGCGATACTAGATTTTACAGTAGTGTGATGGAGCCCATCCACTCTAATGTTATTCACTGAGGGACCACACCCCTACCGAACTCTGATAAGGGACATTCCCAAAGACCACAGAGATTTCCTCAAAAGGTTCTTACTTTGTGAAATTCAGATCAGAATCAAATAGTATGACTCTTAAAAACACGAAACTTCTAGGCAATCCATGGAGTTTGGAGAGTAATTAAATATGTGTCCTCACTACTCCCTCTTATGCCTGATGCAGGCATCACTAATCAATCATTCCAACCTTCTCCAAGTGCCCTGGCAGCAGCCAGTATCAATCAATGCAAGTTTCTTGGATGTTACCAGTTTATTCACTTTGTGTAGTTCAGATTCTATTACTTCCTGCTGTTTATTTTTAAACATAAATATAACTTTTCTGTGCCACAGCATGTTATAGGACCTTTTCCTTTCAAACGTAGATGACTTACTGTACACTGCCCTCATCCTTTTCTGTCAACAAACCTGGTATTTTAGCACAAACTATAATCTCCCTTCCACACTGCATTATTGGAGTCTCAGAAGGTGGACAGACTCAGCCAACAAGGCTCCAGGATTCACTACTGCAACTTAACTTGATTCCAATTTGGATTATCCTGAGCTTGAAAAGGACCTGTGATTTCTTCTCAACCCAAACTCAAATTAAATAAACATGAAAAAAAAATCTTTCCTAGTCCACTATGTAAGATCCCAGCATGAGGGAGAAACAATGTCACCAAGGCCATTTTGGCATGAACATAGTCTTGAAGAGTAAGTCAAGGTGATTAAAAACCCTTAAGCCTCTGTCAAAAAGCCCATCAGGCTCAGTGTCATTGTTCTCAGCTTGGCTCATCTCCCTTGAGACAGGCCAAAGAAGCTCTCATCAAACAAGGAAAGAGAATGGCATTGAGTGACTGGCAAAGCACCCACCTCATGAGGAAAGGGATGAAGGAAGCAGATTACTGGTATGCTCCCCATCAAGGGTAATGCAGACATCTGAAACCAATCCTTGGATGCTACACTGTGGGAGCTAGGAGTGTTTAAAATCATTTTAAATATGATTCAGGAACATTCCTTTTCAGGAGACTCTAGGAGTCCAGGGCTAAGAGCTTGACAGTGGGCCACAATTTTCCCCTGAGGAGAATGATGTGTAATTTTTTTTTTAAATGAGAGTTCTGTAGTATGTATGTTGTTGTGAAGGATATTCAGGAGGACAGAAAATGAAGTGCCTTAGACCCCCAGACCAGGGAGCTACAATAATCTGGCTGGTGACCAGAAATGAACAAGGCAGGTGGGCATAGCATAAGGTGACTGCAAAACCTGCAGAGGATATTTCTATTCTTGCAATCAAGTTTCTGTGAAGAAGATGGATGTGCGTAACTGGTTCACTTGGGTGAAAAAGTTAAGTCTTCATCAATGACCTATAGCTTATCCCACATCATCTTCTTTTAGCTTGATCCTAAATCTTCTACCCAGTATTTAAATATATATATGTACTTAATGTGTAGATATATTACTTTTAGATGTTTATATGCATATATGTATGTATACACAGATATCTATGGGCATATCTCTATTTAGATATAAATATATAGAGATTCCACAATAAAAAGGCTTATGGGTAAACATATATGGATATATTAGTTGTGCGTACGGACACAAAGAAACATGGTACCTATTATTACATGACTCTCAAAAAGACATGGTTTTGTCTTCAGATAGGTTCAAGTTTGTATCCAAGGTGTGCCAGTTCAGGAAAGTATTCCTCTGGGTAGATTTTGTAATTGAGCCTTAATTTCCCCTTTTGTAAAGTAAAAATGATGATACCTATTAACATGATCAGGAATATGAAAATGAACATACTATATACAGAATAAGTAATAAACGGTAGACAGCTATTTATATTAGTATTGCTTCTATTACTAAAACTAGTTAAAGATCAGATGATTTATTCCTTTGGGTTGGTGGGGGGAATCAGGAGGGATTGGTCATACTGCTGATATAAGTGTTCGCAACAAATTTATCTGCTGTGTACCAGCCAAAAAGCTCATAAGGAATATCCTTTTGTTTTCTAAATCAGATTCTTCCACTGCAAGAGCAACTCATTTCTATTTTATAACTGAGTGATTTCTTGGAGGAATTCCCTGTTGTGGCTTATAAAACATAATTTCAGAGAGGAAAATGTTAACTCCGTGGAAAGGAAAAACTGCTTAGGAAAGGGGTCCCTAGAGGCATTTCCTTACTTTTCTCTTCCATAGATGTTTCTGCACTCCAGGACCAACAAACATGGGCCTCCAGATACCACAGGAGAGCTGCAATACACAATGTTCTAAGATCTCCTGGCAACTTGCAACCCTTATGTTCTCTGACTTGTCCATATCATGCTTTTGGAGTGTGCTGGGATGTGGTTGTTGTAACGCCGGGCTCCTGAAGCCCACCTGCTTCCTCCAGCCCCTACTCATCAGTTACAAGGACTTGAAAGAATCTAATAGTGAGGAGGTGAGGTTACATTCTGAGGAAATAGGTAAACTGAAATGGGGCTCTCAGATTGAACGCACCTGGGCAGCCAGCTTCATTTAGCATCTTGTGCGAGTCTTATTAGGAAAATGCAGCCATCCAGAACAACTTTGCCCAAGCTTCTAGTCAGAGGAGGGGCGGTGTGGACAAGCGGCAGATGGAAAGAAACATACCTCCCTTGCAGGCTCACTCAGCTCACTAATCCTTGCCCAACAGCTCCTCTGGAATCATCTCTCAAGGTGTTCTTTGCTTTCCTCCCCTGGACTATTCTTGGTAAATATTTTCTCATTAACAATCTGAAGAGAGGATGACCTATCATAATAGTCTCAGGGAGTAAAATGTATGGAGTTAGCCCTGATGGCAGTACAGGGAAATTAGGATAATGGTTTAGGAAATATTTTTGATACCCCCTGCCCAGGAAGACAGAACATAAAGAAGAATAGGTAGTTACAGCTGGGAAGCCTGTCTTGCTGAGAATGGCTAAGATAACAACAACTACAAAACTCAAAACAACAAAATATTAAATGATGGCAAGGAAAGTAAAACTCTCATGTCCTATTGGTAGGCATGTGAATTAACCAACCATTATAGAGAATATATGGAGAATATCACAGAGGGTCCTCAAAAAGAAGAAAAGTATGGATATAGACCTAGATAAACATAAAGATATAGATATGGATTATGTAATACACGTATCCAGAAGAAATGAAATCAGCCACCGTTCACCATAATAAGATACAGTGACAGTCAACATATTAATCAAAAGACATAGAAAATGAGGCAAATATACAGTGTGAAGTATTATTGAGCTATGAATAATCGAATTCTGATGCTATCAATGCTGAATGGTTATTTTCAGGATTATTCAGAGCTGGGAAGGGGCAAAGTCATGGGGAAGTTGATTAAGGGAGGCTGGATTTGATCAGGGCAGAATATGCATGAAATACCACACTTAATCCCATCAATATGTACAAAGATCTGTTAATAACAATTTTTAAAAATTAACTGAATTAATAAAATTCACACCACAGCTATGCATAGACTGATATTTCTAGATGTCAAGCAGGCTATGCCTCCCTGCCTCTGTCTCTCACTTTCACTGTGTCTCTGTCACTTTCTATCTGTCTCTGTCTCTCTGTCTCTCTCTTTTTTTCTCACTACACACACACACACACACACACACACACACACACACACACACACACAACTTATGGTCCCCTTTGAGTCCCTAGTTTATAGCTGCTTGAACCTTTTCCATCTGTAAACGGTGGGGATATTTAGTCATAACTGGCTATTTTTGTGTCTATGGCAAATTCTAAGACATATACTTACACCACTCTAAAGGCAGCCTTGGAAATTTTCTGATGAAAAATGTCATAGAGGTTTGAGTTTCTGTAATTATCTATTTATATGCTGTGGCTACCCAACGAGGGGCTCGAAGATTGCCTCATTTGCTGGCTCTATAGCTGTTCATAAGTAAGTGTAATGTGACACACACCCTGTATTGGTTCATAGGGATTGGAAAATTAGTTATGTCACATCTGAAAGCCACTTTACATTCATAGGTCATAAACTGAGAGGGAAAATAACCAAAAGTTTCAGTATTCAATTTGTTTACTCTGAGCAAAATGCAACCTCTTAAGCTGATGAGAAGAGGGTGGGAGAGATGGTAAAAAGGCTTTTAGGAGTTCACTTTAAAGGCTCAAATGATGTCTGGGATATTAAATAGCTGTTAAAAGCTCCAGTCTGCTAATTTAAGTGCAAATGAGTATGAACTATATGGATTAAATTTGCCTTAAAATACTAGTCTGAAAAATTAAGGAAGGACTATTTGAGACAAACATGGTTTGCCTTTTTTTTTCAAAACCTGAGCACTTGGAAAAATAATTTCAGAGTCTCAATGGAAGCTAAATGTAGTCAAATTTAACGGTTTCTAATGATCTCCCCATTAAAAGGTACAATTTAGTAATAATTATACCCACATTAAAATCAATGTGTGTGTTTATGCATACACACCACATAAAGTTGTACAATCTTTTTCAATCATAAATTATTAGATATATACTATATACTATATATCATACATATCTACATACATCTATCACCTATCTATATCAGCAGAATGTCTGCATTTAAATCTGAAATGCATATTACAAAAAAGTTTTAATAATCTCATGTACAGACTCATTTGACTCTTTGGGGTACTGTCTTTTATTTTTATTACTATTAGAATTGGAATTTCATCTCTTCATAGAATATTTTAACCCCAAATTATTATTGAAGTCCTTCATTTTGCTAAATTAATTCATAAAGGATGTCTGTTCTTCTTGATAGCAGTCACATTTGAAATGAGGCAGATTTAAAGGTGCAAATTCTAACTTTAATTCTAACCTGTAGAATTATCTTTCTACATTGTATGTTCATTATGCAATGAGGTTGCACATGAAAAAGCATATTTTAAATTATTTAGCATTATCTTCATTATTATTATTACTCTATTAAGGCCATCCTTTTGCTTGATTTTAATATGTTTTTCTTTGGAATTCAAACATTATGAGCCATACTTGGCAAAAAAGCCAATTATGAATATGTATTAGTGCCATATACTCTACATTATACTGTATTAGAACACTTTCCTTCTTCTTAGTTCATTAAGATGTTGCAAATTCAATAATAAAGAGAACCAAGCTTAAGAAGTATGAAGACTGAGGCAGAGGAGAGCCCCTGACATTGTATGAGATGCCAGTGGAGTTATTTAGACTGGATAGTCACTTCAGGCATTTCTAATTTTCCACATTTTATTGTGATATGCTGTGAGACTTTACGATGCCTACCTAGAGTCAATGAAGTTTGAAGTCATTGAAGTATCATTTGAAATGATGGTTTGACCTGTGGACAGAAAGAATAATTCAGCTTGGAATTGTAGTGTAGAAGCTCATAACAAGAGTCCTGTGTCATAAGATCACGCTTTTATCTTCATGGTCATGGTGGAAAGGCTTAGAACCAGAGGTCAGAAATCTGCTAAGGTACCTTTGAACCTTTGTCCATTAATTTATTCAACCATTATGGCAGTAATATAGGTCAAATGGACATAAAATTATATGATAATGGAACTCCTAATGATTAGGAAGCAGACAATAATAATACTCACAGTAGAGAAGTAAAGCCTAGAAATTGTGAGAAGATGGATAGTCCTTTGGAAAAGCAAAATAGGATTGAGAGAGCAGATTACACATCACTAGTAAGCTAGAGTGGACTTTCTGGGAAAAGAGATTACATAGCAATGATCTGGACTGTGGGAGAGGTTGGTCAATCAAGGGGAAAGAGCCAAAGTCTTGACATAGAAATGTACCCAAGATATCTGATGAAGGAGCCAGTATGGGTCAGACTTGGGAATAAAGAGATGAGTGGCAGATGACAAGACCTCATAGGTAATTGAGAAAACAGAAGACAGACTTGATGTAGTCCTGTCAGCTATGGGAAGGACTTTTCATATGTCACGAAGGCAGGATAATAACAACAGCAACAACAACAACAAAAAAACAATAGAAATTTTCCTTTTTGTGTAATATTTTGTTTTCATTTTTAAATTATTTATCATCTTCAGGTAATTGTACAAAGGGTTGTCATTTAACAAAGCAGTTTATGAGTGCATTGCATCTTAATCAATCTCATTGTTTTCAACATTTTCACCCATCTCCCCCAACATATCTCTTCCCTCACTCTTCTTAAATTTGTTGGATATACACTGGATTCTTGGCTGCATTCTCCCCCTCTTTCCCTATTCTCTTCTTCATTTGTCTACACCTTCCTCCTTGGCCTCACACCCACCTTTTTTGAGTATCCACTTCTTGGTGTTTTATTTTGTTGAACTTTGGTTTTGCCTTTCTAAGAAATTTTCTTATTTGAGTTCTCCCTTGAATCTACTGTATTTAAGTCAATACATTGGGTGCTTGCTGTTTCCCAGTTGGTTTTGGCTATACGATTATTCTTTAGTGATGATTGATGGTACCTAGGTGTGTTGAAGGATGTGAGAAAACCTGATTTCCTATTTCCTGCCTCACAATGCTATTGTGAACACCATATATATGTAAATGAACACACACACACACACACACACACACACACACACACATGTTTGGTCAGTTGTGGGGATTGAACTCTGGGCCTGGTAGTTAATTGGAGATAAGAGTCTCATAGACTTCAGTGACTGGGCTGGCTCTGAACCATGATCCTCAGATCTCAGATTCCTTAGTAGCTAGGATTACAGGTGTGTGCCACCAAAACGCTGCTAAACCTGACATTTTAAAGTCTGAGTTTTTGGTGATAGAGTTTATACAGGTATTGGTAGGCATAGCAGTCTTATGTCAATAACTAGTTAGTCCCAAGTTCCTAGCTCTGAGTATGCCACTACCTTATAGTATTTGTGATCATAGATCTTCGAATCAGCCAGTCTTGATGTTAACTCTACATATGTTTATTTCTCGTGACTTTTGAGTGAAGGTCTGATACCCGCCCCAAGTATTAGCTGTTATGAGCCTTAAAAATGGAATTTTGTGAAAAGTCTGATGTGATCATGGTTATAGTCATGATAATAATGATGATGATTTTTAATAGGTACTTTAAATTTACAGATGACAATTGTTGTGCATGTTTGTCTGGTAGAGTGCGATATTTCAATACACACACAATATCGAATGACCAGTTCAGGGAAGCTGGAATATTCTTTTTTTAACTAGTTATGAATTTTGTTATATTTGTAAGTGTGATGTACAGAGGCGATACAGTTACATTAGTCAGGTAATGAATGTATTGATTTTTTTGAACAGTGTCAACTCTTCCCTTGGTTTTTTACCAGTTTTTTTCTTCTAGTCCCCTCCCCCATGAGATGTATAACTCATTTTCAACACAGTAGCTAGTGAGAGTGTCACTACTGAATTTGCCATCACCCCAGACATTCATCACTTCTTTGTGTTGGAAACATACAAACAAACATGTAGTTGTTTTGAATTATGTATAATTGCTGTCAACTGTGGTTATTCTACTAACGTTGGAAGTTATTCCTCCTACATGATGATGATTCAATCTACACTGTGTTTTTGCCACAGATCTGGGTGGGTTTTTGCCCTCAGGAAACATTTTGTTACAACATATATAATCTTCAGGCTCCTTCCAGGGGACCTAGCCTCCCCAGTCAGGAAAGTTACAGAACTCTTGAAAAGGTGCAAATTTTTCACTCTCTTAAAGCTTGTATGCACAGTGTATATGAAAAACATTTATCTTTGGAGGATGAAGGCTCTGTATTGACAATGTCTCACCATAGTAAGAAAAAAAAAACCAAAACATTCATCACAGATTCAGAGCTCTGCAGTCCTACTGCTTCAGGTGTGTGAAGGGGATGATTCAGTGTTTCCCAGGTTTGATTGGTCAAGAAATCAACAGAACACTATAACTAGACATTTATTTTTCTTGGGGGGGGGATGGTGCTGTTAGAATCACAGAGAAACCCTGAATATAAAATAAATGGCAACCACTCCACATCCTGAACCCCAGAAAACCATCTCTGGAAATCAGGAACTAACAAATTAGTGTACCATATCACCAACATACAGAAACAGCTGATTTCACCCATTACACTCTGCCAGCTAATGATTAGAAAGTTGAGTTGAAGGGTCAAATTTCTATTTCCATTAATACCTCATCTCCATATTTATTATTTTTGGTGATTTTTCATATAATCTTACTGTTATTATTATTATTATTATTATTATTATTATTATTAGTGTGGGTCAGGGGGCTTGAACTCTGCCTGGGTGCTGTCCTTAATCTCTTCAGCTCAAGAGCTGAAGGGCTACCACCCTGCCTGGGCCTGGGCATTGTCCCTGAGCTCTTCAGCTCAAGGATAACACCCTACCCTTAAGCCAAGCCCCACTTCTCCTTTTTTAGAGGATAATGGGAGATCAGAGTCTCAGGTCATTTTGTTCCTGGGCTGGCTTTAAACCTTGATCCTCAAATCTCAGACTTCCAAGTAGCTAAGATTACAGGCATGAGAGACTCAGCCCAGCTGTTATTATGAAGATGTACAGGTTACCGTTTCCTAAGTCTTTATTTAAATATGTTTACTGTCTTTAAATAATTGTACAAAGACATGGCCATTTAGCAAAGCAGTTTATGATCATATACAATGAATATTAATCAGTGTCACCCCTTTAATATTCTTACCTGTACCTCCTAACTCACCCCTTTCCCTTAGTTTTTTGTTTGCTTTGTTTTGTTTTCTCTTTTAGTTTTTTTGACAGTTGTGGGGCTTGAACACTGGGCCTGGGCACAGCACCCCTCAGGAGGTTAAAAAACGACTGAATGAGAACTTGAGGACCTGACTTCAAGCCTCAATACCAGCACACACACACACACACATACACACACACACACACACACACACACACACACACACACACACACACACATAGAGTTTCAATTGCTGTCTTTCTGACTTATGATCCAGGTAGATTAGCTTCATTTCTCTTTCATCTTCACATGAAATTTGATAACAAAAGAACTACAAACAAAATTAGCAATCATAAGGAACCTCAGCTTCTTCCAGGTTATTTCATTGGATACTTGTACTTTGGGGTAACAGGCTAAGGAAGAAAAACTAAAAAGAAATAACCCCATTTCAGCCCAGTATTAATGCCTTTGCTGATAAGAAAGAAGAAAAGTGTAATCAAGGACTGGCTGTTTTTTTGTTTTGTTTTTTAAACAGTACTGGGACTTGGTCACTGTCCTTGAGCTTTCTCAAGGCTAACACGCTACCCACTTGATCTACAGCACCACTTCTGGCTTTTTCTGTGTATGTGTTACAAGAAATCAAACCCAGGGCTTCATGCTAGGAAAGCACTCTATCACTAGTCCATGCTCCCTGTCAAGGACTGGCTTTTAAAACAGAAACCACAAGAGGCAATTCACTAGAGAGAGGACTCAGGCCAGAAGGAAGAACCCCAATCCTACAACTGTGGTAAATCTGGAACTAAGAACAAAGAAAGGAAGGGCTGTGGTAAGAAAGAAAAGTTAGGAACGAAAAAAGGAACAAGGACTACTCATTTTCTGTATCATCCTGTCCTTTGTCATCATTTTTCTAATGTTATAGCCATCAGCTCTTAACACATAATTTTCTAAAATCAAAAATAAGCACAACTTTGAGCAAATTAAGTGACAGTGATTTGGCAACCCCATCTATTCTATGTTTATCCCCCTCCCCACCTTTCCTGATACTTGAAAATGGACCTCATTTCCTTGTAATGAACAAAATGGTGAGTGACAGCCAGGCCAATTGAGATACCTCTCAGCTCTGGCTTTGTCTGTCAGAGATATGTGTCAGAAGGGGCTTTCTGGACTGTTGCTACAGCAGGTGTGGGTGGGCACACATGCAGACAGGAAGGCTTCAACTAAATTGAAAGGTACCTACATGTGGGACAGAGGATGTTTTCCCCTTCTTTTCAATTTATCACAGCAGTTGCTACCACTTGAAAATCTAGTCACTTCCTGTGTAAAAGTATGTTTATTACAGCAGTTATTTATTAATAATAGATAGAGGTGAAATTGAATTAGAAATGCATGTATTATGTTTCTCCATTCATAATGTGAAGGCATTATTGAATTACTGAGTCTGGCCTTAGAGTTGTGTTTATTTCTTTCTAACCTCTACAAATCATTCATTCATTCATCCAGTTGATAGTCATGGAAACCCGCTCTCTGCCACATGAGTTGTGGCAAGCACCCTGGTTAAGCAAATGGCCTGAAGGCCGGGTAAACAAAGGTCCTCTACAGGAACTCCTGAAAAGACAGACCTCAAAATCAAATATCTACAAAACAATGTGCCACACATTTTAGTAGAATATTACCACTGAAGAATTATGCTTTTCAAATTCAAGTTGAACGGATACCAAACTCTGTCTTGAAGCAGACAACACTTGCATTTCCACTTGGAATTGTAAGCTACAGCATGAGGACAGACAACAAGAGCATGACCTTTCCTCATATGTGAGAATTCTGAAAATTGATCTTATCCAGTTCAATAAATAACTGTCATGTATCTCTTCCTGGCCAGACACTTCAATCCCAGGAACAATCATTCAGTCCCTGTCCTTCTAATCTATCAAGGGAAATAGAAATTCAAGAAATAGTTACACACATAATTGTTTAATTACTGCTTCAATGTAATATGATGTTGATAAAGGACAGAATACATTTAAGTGTGTGTAATGAAAACCTCACAAAGCCTGCAAATAAAGGAGAGATTTAAAAAGCCATTTTTCATCAGTGAAATCTACAATAGAAATTCATCATTTGAGGTTCTTCTTCCTGTTCTTCTCATATAGATTGTCTTTGTACCAGAGTCATTTTTCTTAGGTAACCGTGGAGAGTCAGTCTGGCTTCCCTACGAAAATTACAATAGTTAGTTAGCTATGAGGTAGAATGGTTTATAGGGGAGAGAAGTCTGGCATCTTGAATGAGATCCTGCCCTAGCCCTTAATTTATTCCTTGGTTCTAGAGAAGTCCACTGCATAAGGAAACAATTTTCTAGCTTCACAGCCTTTCTTTTTTGCACAACTCTACTTCTGGAATAGCTCATACTTGCAAATTATTCAGTTAAGGAATATAAAAAATCACATGGAGTTTAAAAGCAGAGGAAGGATACCTATAAAGTAAGACAGATGGTCAAGTGAATGTCAAAGACCAACTTTCCCTGCTTCCAGGCATTAAAAGACTCCTGGGTAACTACCATTGTACTTCTGTATGCACCAACAACATAGTTTATTTCACTTTATCATCCCAAATCTGCCCTGAAAAAACTGAGTCATCAGCAGAGGTTTAATGAGTTCCTTTGTCCCACATCCTCTTCCTAGAATTAACTCCAGAGATATCCCAAGTTCTGACCCCCTCTTTCCTCCACTGTACCCCAGGCACCTCAACACCATGACTTAGATAACAGACAGAACAACCACTGGTGTAGGCTTTTATCCTGTGATACATTCACTGGCTTATGTTCCTACACAGCAATATAGCACAGTGCAATATAACCCAATACAAACCAATGTGGTACTTTTTAGGTGTCTCCTATATGACCACCAGCTAAAGCATGTGAAAAGTCAAAGGTGAGCAAAACTGGATACCTTCCTCATGAACTTTATAATTAAGAAAGTAAAGCACTAAATATACCATTTCAATATAGTTGCATAGATGCTCTGAATTAAGATAGCCCATTGTGTATAAGAGCAAGGTCGGTACAGGATTCATTCTTAGTTTTGTCTGTCGTGATGCTTAGAATCTGGAACTGGGTGTTATCCCTGAGCTCTTCAACTCAAGGCTACCACCCTACCCTTGAGCCACAGTAACACTTCTGCTTTTCTAGTGGTTAACTGGAGATAATATTCTCAAGATCTTTAGTGCCCGGGCTGGATTTGAACCTCGATCTTCAGATCGCAGCCTCTTGAGTACCTAGTACAATGTGAGCTACCATGCCTGACTACAAGATTCATTCTTGTCCAAAGTTGTTGAATGTAGTTGAACTGGTGATTTACATGGCCTTGGAGTTGGTAAGTAGATGAGGTAAGAAAAGGGAAGAAATATTTCCAATGCCAAACAAACAAACTAACAAAAACAGCATGAAAGAAGACCAGGTGGCCACTTTGGACAGAATATGCTATAGGTTCAGATTGGAGACCATACAGTATCATGGGGACAGTAGATCGAAATAAAGATGCCATGAGAGATACCTGGTCTTCTCATGTTACAGTTTTTATCATAACAATGGTGATGTGCTCAGAATATTTTTTTGGGGGGGGGGTGATGATTTTTTTTTATTTTTTTTATTGTAATTAGTAAAAGGGTTACATGATATTTGCCAGATAGAAGGTGCATTAATTCACTTACATTGATACCCTTGCACATGTCTTGGTACCCATTTCCCTCCCCCCCCACACCCCCCACCCGTCTTGGTTTCCCCCCCTTCCCTATCAAACTTCAAATATCCAAATACAAATAAATTCAATATATCAGATAACAAAGTGAGATACTATACCAATATGAGATAACCAAGGGACAGCAAAGGAGATGAGAGACAACATAGTACATTAAGGACAACAATCATTCATTATATGGCTTTTGTTTCAATATCCTGGAGGTCTTTTCAATTAGCTTCACATTATATGGCCTTATGTATCAAGATTTTGCTCTATTGCAAATCTCTGCTAATAGAGCCCAAGGTTTCTACTGATTATGACGAATGAGGGAAACCATCGAGCCTAAGTTCCTTTGAGTCTGGCTTACTTCACTTAATATGATTTTTTCTAAGTCTTTCCATTTCCTTACAAATGGGGCGATGTCATTCTTTTTGACAGCAGCATAGAATTCCATTGTGTACAAATACCACAACTTGTTGATCCACTCATCAACTGAGGGACATCTAGGTTGGTTCCATATCTTTGCTATGGTGAATAGTGCTGCAATGAACATTGTTGTGCTAGTGGGTTTAGTATGTCCTTGTTTCTGGATGGTTGGGTAAATGCCAAGTAGTGGAATTGCTGGGTGATAGGGGAGTTCTATGTTTAGCCTTTTGAGGCACTGCCACACTGCTTTCCATAGTGGTTGAACGAGTTTGCACTCCCACCAACAGTGCAGTAGTGATCCCTCCTGGCCACATCCCCTCCAGCATCTGTTGTCATTGTTTTCCTGATCCTGGCCATTCTAAGTGGAGTGAGGTGGAATCTTAGAGTTGTTTTGATTTGCATTTCTTTTATGACCAGAGATGTTGTGTGCTCAGAATCTTAAACCCAGCAGTGGCATCTAACTGTTTGCCTTCTCCATCTCAAGCTAGAATATACATGGGTTACCACAGACAACAGACCTAAGCTTATTTCCTCTGAGTCAATGGTCATCTCAAGAAGAGCTTCCCTCCAACAAGTATGTGATTAGAATCAGAACTGAAAGGAGGAATCTCAGGAATCATCTAATTCTACTAACCCTACTCTGACCCCAGCCATTAAATCCATAGGGCTAAAAGAAATCTAAAGCTTGAATCAAAGCCTTACAAGGTTCAAACACGGCTATCACCACCATTTTTCACTAGTATAAGCATTCTGGTATTCAGTGGCTGACCTTATGATTGAAAATGGCTATTGTCAAGACAAAATAGTCATTTAGATTGATGCTGCCTATGGCTTTCTTCTGGAAGATTGTGTGAACATACTGTCAGGCAACATCTTGGAATGTGTAGATCTGGGCTTCCACACTGTCACATTTCTAGGAACTACCACTCCTCTTGCCTCTTCCAGTGTTGGACAGGATCAGAATGTCAGTAGGTCACTGTGGCCATGTAGTCAGCAAGAGTAAAGGTGTGTCTTGTACTCATTCATGAGTTTGATATGATGAAGATTCTCCTGAGTTATGCATTCCATTTTGGTCCAGGGGAACTGCTGATCAGTGACATACCATGACCAACAGATTGACAACATGACATGGAGATAGCTTGGTCTTTGTTCAGCCTGACAACCTCACCAGTTAATACTGGATTATTGCTTACTGGACTAGGTTACTAATGGTCTTCCAAACCAGTTAGCCTTTATTGACTCAATGAACTCAAATTGCAAATGTTTCTAGAAGCACAAGCTGTTCCAGAAGGAGTGGAAGACCCACTGACTTCCCTGTTTTCTTCTCTTGGTACACATGCAAAACTCTAACTGAAGAACCCTGCAGTTTTAGAGCTGAAATGGCCTTTGATTATTCCATTTTGATACTTTATAGCTCAGGAAACTGAGGACCCCAGAGGTTGTCTAACTTTCTAAGTCATCCATAGTCACTAGACAATAGAGAACTGGGAACACTGATGTCTCTATGAAAGAGCTTTAGGAACAGACATAAAGATGGTGAGTTTTAGACACCATCTTGGATCGCTCTGGTCATTGATAGTAACAGTTCTCTTACCACTAAGCATTTATGTTGTGTTAGGCAGTTTGTGAAGTGTTTTTTTGTTGTTGTTTTGGGGGTTTTTTTTGGTGCATCATCTCTTTCAAGTCTTGGAACAATCTTATGAGGTACAACCAGTATTTTTTTTATCACCCTCCATTTTACAGAATAATAGCTACCATTTATTATGTGCTCACTGTAGATATTTTAGCAGTTGTAAATTGCCCTGTGTAATGGTTCTGGTAGTTGTCATCAGAAACTGCAACAGTACTAAACCTCAATCTACTTGATTGGAAAAACAAAAGCAAAGCAGATAACTATATTGCTGTTCTAAGATTAAAAAGATATTAAGGACTTGCATTTTGACCAAAGCCCTCACTTGGCCATTGGACCCTCACATCTTCAGAGGCAGGGCTGTAGTCCAGGTTTGTTGGAATGCAGAGCCCTTGTTCTTGCCTATCAGGATTGGTTCTGAGTAAAGACAAAATAGAATTGATAACTAATAGCATCCTCTTAGGACCCTTCATTGTGAAGCATAATAAAACAATGCTATTTCTCATTTCAAGTCAGTTGCAATAGATAAACTTTGTTTTTCACACTTGGGAGAAAGAACGACAGTAAATCAAATGTTCTTCTAGTTCCTTTCTGACTGCCTTCAGGAAGTGTCTTATCGGCATGATAAGACAGGCAATGACATGTATCATTGTGTTTCTAGTCCCTCAGTGTCTCCAAATACATATACACTACCTTCTTTGCCACACACACACACACACACACACACACACACATACACACGCATGCAAACACACACATGCACACTGCACTGTTTGGTTTGGTTCTGCTGTGTGCTTGGGCACATGTACAGGTTCTTTATGAGGAACTATTATAGTCACAACAAAGTCCTGGCTTGCTTGTAGACTTTATGCCTTTACTGAGGCCCAGTCCTCCCAAGAATCTTCTGCATGAACATGGGGTCGCATGCAATCTGAATTCAGTACCTTTCACATGCACATGAATAGACAGTGGAGAAGAAGAGTAGGTGAGAGGTCTGGGAAAACTATTCACTCGTGTAAACATCAAAACAGAATTTTTAAATGGAGCCTTACAAATGATTTTCATGGTAAGACGAACGATCAGTTTATTGTTTTCCTCTTAATTTGACATTCAGATAATAATAACCTTGCCTGAATTCTTTCTTGTCCTTTCACTTTCGGAATATATAGTTTTGCATAGTTTAAATAGTTCCTAATTGAAGATGTCAATTCTCCACTAAGATGAAAGAAGTTCCTTGTCCATTGCGTCTTTGCAATGAATAGAAATTATGTTCTTTAAAAGGCTTAGCATAATCTGACAGATAGATACTGTAATGCCTCATTAAATTGGCCTCCACAAGTGCAGAACAGTGCAGAATTTTCTAATCATTCTTAGTCAGGACTGGGCAGAGATTGTGAATGATCTTTCCCTTTCTGATAACTCTTCTTCTATTTCTATTTCTTTGCATAGATAACTCACAATGACTAGCTGTATTTTGAGATAGAAGAATCTTGTGTCAAAAGCCATCAGATTGAGCACCTGCTTCTAACTTTCTACCTCACTTCATAGAGCCTTTGTGGCTTTCTCATAAAGGGCAAAGATACTTACTTTATCCTAATGGTGAAGACACTGCCATGCAGTCAGTGACAGTGGAGTGGACAGCAGTTCAAGGGAAAACAAGTCTAAGATCTGTTGAGACCTTGAGGTGTTACAGGTAGCTGCTATTATCTTTGGTTTATAGATAATAAACGGAACGCCAGGGAGATGAAGAACTTACTTGGTGCTGGTGGTGGTAGGAGGGTCATTAACTAGAAGCCTTTGATCTGGAGTTTTCTGATTTTGAAAATGAATTCTGCAATCAGCGATATTTGGTTTTGCAGTCGTAAGTTATTTATTATTTCCATCTCTGAGCCTCAGTCTGCATTTGTATAATGTGAGACATAGTTCTATAAGTATGTGTTTCTGGGACAAGTCATAAATTCATTTGAGCCCCAGGTCTCAGCTCATAGGAGGTGAAGCAGAAAGGACTAGTTTGATCTCATTGTAGTTCAAGATCATACTGCTAGCAAGAGGAGAAATTAGAATGGAGCTCCAGGTGGAAACTCCAAGACTCCTGTCTTTTCACAACTATCCCCTCCTTCATACAAACTCCTACCCAGGCCTTATCTTGTGAAATGAGGTCATGTTTTAGGTCTCTGCAGATTTCCTTGAGAAGTTGGACCAAGGCAGTGTCAAGGAAAGTAGTATCCACCTGTGCTTCTCACATGAGTTTTCTATCTGCAGTGAACTGAGCTGATGGCTACTGGTGGAAAGTTCCCTGTAAGGTGCTTTTCCTTGAGATAACAAAATAAAACAAAAACAACAAAAAAAATGAATCAAAGAAGCCAGGTGCCAATGGCTCACATCTGTGATCCCAGCTACTCAGGAAGCTGAGATCTGAGGATCATGGTTCAAAGCCATACCTGGCAAGCAGATTTGTGAGACTCTTATCTATAATAAAAATGACTTAAAAATAGAAGTGGAGCTGTGACTCAAGTGGTAGAGTGCTAACCTTGAGCAAAAGAAGCTGAAACTCTGTACCTAGACCCTGACTTCAAGACTCAAGACTGACACTGAGACTCTTATACTTGCCCTAAAATGGCATTGCCTGGTTCTTTTTGTATTAGTAGAGAATATATGGTGTTTCCTTTCATAGCTACCTTACTTTCTGGAGCATGACATCATATATTATTGTTCTTGCTGGAAGGACTACAGTAATAAAGACAAGACACAAAATAGAAATATTGGTTGGGCTCATATAGTTAATGAGTAGCAGAGAAGAACAGAGGAGGGGTTCAGTTGACCAGGATAGGATGAAATAAACTCTGTTGTGTTTTTTTACATATATATATATATATATATATATTATCTTTATGTAGGTGTACAAAAGTCTTTCAACATGTCAATTTATGAGTGCCATGCACCTGGATGAATGCCATTAAAATCCTACCCATCCTCTCAATATACCTAGATCTGTTTTTATATATGTGCATTAAGCATAACAATACTAGAGGCCTCTCTTGTGTATCCAGTAAATGCAATGAAGATGGGATTTGCCAAATATGAGAATGTGACCTTCAAGCTCCTAAATCTGAATTATTCCCAAATCCTTCTCTGTTTCTCTTTGTTTCTTTGTTCCTTGCAGTTATTTAGGGTAGACATAAGGGTCTCATGGACTTTCTTGCCCAAGTTGATTTTGATCTGTGATTCTCAGATCTCTGCCTCTGAAGTAAGCTAGGATCACTGCCCCTGGCAGAACACTATTTTGTTAACAGCTGGATAATCCTCCTGTGTCATAACAGTTAATAAATATTCATCAAAGGTATATTAAGTTAGTGAATGACATGCAGCAATAACAGTAAGTATTCTGTAGGCAAGAGATGTGATATGGATGTGGAGACATATTGAGAAGGCCCCAGACAGAACATTCCATCCACCTGCCATAATGACTTTAGAGAATGGCAAGGTTTCCTGAGCTGAAGAACCAACAAATACATATTTTGCCAAGTTCCTTCTCTCCTGCCACACTGTCACCACAGCTGTCTGAGATTTCAAAGAACATTTCCTTTTTCCTTTTTCCCTTCTATATTCTGCTCCTTCATCTGCCTTTCTGGTACTATGCTCTGCTTTTAGAACTCTCTGTGTGGTTATTCTGAACAATCTACCTTCTTGTCAAAATCCTGCTTACCTGATGCATATTTATTTACCAGGAATACATTGACATGCAATATAGCTACTTGATATATTTCAAGGAAAGCTTAAAGCATTTGTAGAGGAAAAAAAAATCTAAATGGTTGGACATCTTGAATTGTAGATGGGACTTGGTCATCTGCTAGGTGTCAAGTATATTTTACACAAAACTAAATGGCATAAAAGACTTCAATGCTATGGAAATTTATTCAACTGTAAAAATAACATAAATCTTTCCCCATAGGCACAGGTAATATCCAGAACATAAAAGTGGAAAACTAATTTTATGTTTATGCATATTAGAAACTTGTTTTTTGGGGGGCTGGAGTTTGGCCTAGTGATAGAGTGCTTGCCTAGCATGCATGAAGACCTGGTTTCCATTCCTTGGTACTACATACATAGAAAAAAGCTGGAAGTGATGCTGTGGCTCAAATGGTAGAGCTCTAGCCTTGAGAAAAGTCCAAGGACAATGCTTAGGCCCTGAGTTCATGTCCCATGACTGGCAAAAGAAAAAAAAAAGAAACTTTTTGTTCAGTCATCCCAAGTATTTATGTCCATATCAGTATGTGTATGTCCATGCTAATACCTAGGCTAATATCTAAAGTTTAGCTACATACTTAGAGATTCTGGAGTAATTATGTATAAGAAAAGGCTGCTCAAATATAGAACATGTGGGGATTGTTTGGGGGTGGAATTGAAAGGAGAAAGGAGACACAGGGAAGGGAGAGTGAATGTGGTCCAAATGCTTTGTATAAATGCCTGAAAATAGAATAATGAACTGTTTAAAAGGATCGGGAATGAGAAAGCAATCGAGGAAATATATTTGATCGAAGGAAAATATAAGCATTTTGGAAATACCACAGTGAAACGTCTTTGCAAAATTAATGTACTCTAATGGGAATGTAAAACAAAATTTGATACACATGGTTGTGCCTACAATAATGGGCTTACTTAGGATGGTGCTTTGCTTTCTGATAATATTAAGCTATTTATAATTTAAAGATACAACAACAAAAACTGTACAATGAGAATCTTTAAAATAGCCTCTGTGTCCTCAAATATTCCATGGCCCTCTTATTAAGAAAAAATAGTACATGTAATTAAATGCAGTCCTGTGTGTGAATCACTGTGCATGTAACATGCCTGGGATATTTTAGTTTGAAAGAAAGGAGGGGCTTCTTGCTGAAAGCAAATATGTCTTCTCAGAGCAAAGATGCTAGAGCTGGTTTTTGAGGAAAAATAGGAGCTCCCAAAGATACAGGGTTTCCATGAAGCTGGGGTCAGCATACAGGTTGAAGACAAAAGTATAACTTATATGGGGACATGGAGGGCATGGTATGTGCTGGACAGAAACATAATGGGGGTTGGAAGAAAACTGTCAGCTGAGTCCACACTGTGAAAGACATATTGTTCCAAAGATTTCTCTGGAGTCAGCAGTGAGACTGATTCACTTTGTTTCTTAATTTCATAAATATTCTCCAGCATTTACTAGATTAGATTTTTTCTGAGTATATTGCAAAATATTACATTAAGAGACATTAGAAGAGACCTTATTTGAAGAATTTTTATTTTTGTTCTTCTCAAAAAAAGACAAGAGGTCAAAAATTGCAAAACAATTTGCTGGCTTTGTGGACTGGTTAAGAGTCAGAAGCCTGTATGGGAACATAAGTTGTAGGTAAAAGCTCAGTCATTCAAATTTAGAAAGAACAGAAGCTTGGAAGCTTCCATCCTTCTTGAAATGCTCAGCAAGGATGAAGATGTGCTGTAGGTGCCAAGATTTCAAAATTCAACATTGGAACGGTTACCATTCCTCCTCTCTACCCTCAGAGAGAGAGAGAGAGACAAAGAGAGAGAGAGAGAGAGAGAGAGAGAGAGAGAGAGAGAGAGAGAGAGAGAGAGAGAGAGAGAGAGAGAGAGAGAGAGAGAGAGAGAGAGAGAGAGAGAGAGAGAGAGAGAGAGAGAGAGAGAGAGAGAGAGAGAGAGAGAGAGAGGAGAGGAGGGAGAGGGGGGAGGGAGAAAGAGGGGGGGAGGGAGGGAGGAAGGGAGGGGGAGGGAGGGAGGGGGGGAGGGAGGGAGGAAGGGAGGGGGGAGGGAGGGAGAGAGGGAGAGGAAGAGGGAGAGGGGGAGGGAGGGAGGGAGAGGGGGAGGGAGAGAGGGAGAGGGAGGGAGGGAGAGGGAGAGGGGAAGGAGGGAGAGAGAATTTGTTTAGCTCATCTATACAAATATCCATTTCTTTCCTCTCTATGTGATCAGATTTCCATCACTAGGAGACTCGTGACTGTGTTGAAGTGTTTAAGTGTGAATCTTATGGGGGGGACGGAGAGAGGGAGAGGGCTTAAAACTAAAATCAATGACAATGACAATTTATGAGAGACATTTTTTATTAATTTTTTTATTGTAATTAGTAAAAGGGTTACATGATATTTGCCAGATAGAAGGTGCATTAATTCACATACATTGATACCCTTTCACATGTCTTGGTACCCATTTCCCTCCCCCCCCATGAGAGACATTTTTAACGTAATATATTTTCCATTTAGTTCCCCCCTTCCCTCAGAGCTAATTTTAAACAAGAAGCCACTCTTAGATTCTCTACAGTATTTCATCAAAAAAAAAATCAGGCTTGCCACCTTCTCCCCTGGCCTGTGCATAGGTCAAAAGATTTCCATTCCATTCCAGAATGTCATCTGTCCCTCAATACCTTGGCTTCTGCAACGCTGTATGAGGTAGAGCACCTATTCTTTGCTGTTAACCAGCTTGAGCCTTCTTCACATTTCCTATGTGCTTTACTTTCTCTCTGAGAAAGAAATCCTGCTGTTTTTATCCATCATATTGTTTGTATGTCTTTGTGTAGGTGAGAGGCTGTTATTCACTGGAACATCTTCAGCTATATACTTCCCATAAGAACTATTTTAATTCACAAAGAGATACATTTCAGAGGTTTATATACTAGCATTGGTAAAGACAAGGCTCATCATTTCATATGCTGCCTATCCAACATGTCAAGGGATAGATCTCTGGGATTCATAGACTGTCTTTGACACTAAAAGACCCATAGTTCATTGTCTCATATACTGCCTGTCCAAACATGCATGTTTTCTGTAGCCTCCCCATCAAATACTCAAATAGTCTTGCCTTAATCCCCCCTGAAGACCTCTTCTCTCTCTTGCTAACTACACCAGACTCATCATTCAATGTGGTAGCGATTCTTCAAATGGGCTCTGAGTTGGTGGTATCCTAACCTTGGACCAAAAGAAAACAACAAAAGAATAGGCCTTCTTTTACATACCTGTTGTTTGCCAATTATATCTGCATAATTATACTAGTTCAGCCCTGGAGCCACACAGAAGGAACATGACTGCCTCTGTACACTTGTGGAAGGCAATTGAGTAGACTCTATTGACACTGCCCTTATTCCTATAAAGGAATCCGGTTCCTTTCTAGTTTTTTTTTTCTGCTGGATATTCTTGGTTGGTCTGGATGTGGTCTGAGGAGAGTTGAGTAGAGTAGCGGTATATATTAATTTTGCATTTGTTAAAGAAACTCATGAAATCTATGATCAGCCTCACTTTTTGTCAGTGATCTCTTCATTACTCAGAGATATGAAAATACGATAACATCTCTTTATATGAAAGCATGCCTCTCTATTGTTGTTTTTTAAAAATTATCCTACAGGATCTACAGCAATCTATGAAAATATGGTTTCCAGCAATTTTATCCTATCAATCAACACATGAAATGTTGCATGGGATAGATATCTATTGGATTATTTTTTTAGGAATATGCAAGTGAACTTTTGTTTGACTCAAAAAAAAGTTGAAAAATGCGAATTCAATGTACTTTTTTTCCTTGCTTAAAGACTGTGGCTTCTAGAAATGGGATAGAAGAAGGGGCTTTTGAAGAAGACTGTCTGCTTGAGTAGATGATTATATTTTTTAAAGTGGGACTGGGAGAATGCATTGGAACTTCACAGGGGAAACCACTTAGCATGTAACTTTCTTCTTTGCTTCGGACTCTGAATGTCTTGTCTCTTCCTTGCTCACTTACTTTAGGACTAAAGGCTGTTGAGGGGGCTGTGATACTGAGCTTATGTTTCCACCATTGAAGCAAAGACTCCGCAAAGATGATTGCACTGAGTCACTTGAGAATCAGAAGATGACTCAGAGTTGAGTTTCTAAGACTCCAGCATTTGCTAGATCATTACCTCCTGTAGCAGGGTAGGTACTTAGAGTTCATGGCCAAAAAAAAAAAACCCCAAACAAAAAAAACCCATTTATCAGCCTTTCAGGAAGAAGAATAACAGATCCAACCTAAAGACAATCCCTCACCTGTGATTAGTCTCTTTTCTCTAATTGATGGCTTGTTAACCAAAGTTTTCCCTGCTCATTAGTCATTTGTGAGGAGCAATGAAATGAGAAAATGAGTCTTCACTACCCCATCCTAGTGCAATGATGGTGGCTCTCCAGTGGTCACATTTATTGGCAGATACTGTGTGTCGAGTTTGGTACAGAACTTTGACATGATGTGAAGTGTGCATTAAATGAGTGAACATATTCAGGCTTTAATGAATAGAATAGAACCCATTCCAGAGGGCAATGCATCATTATAAAAGTTAGCATATATAGTCCCAGTTTACACTTTCCAACTCTTTCAGATTTCGTGGATCAAATATTCCAAGATCGTAGATCAGGCTGTGAGTGAGAAGAGGTAAGGCTTTATTGCATGTCTTGTTTGCTGAAGGTATGGAATATCATGTGATTGGATAGATTGCACCTTCTGGTTTGAGGGAAGCTTACTAGAATGCACAAGAACACATTTGGGTAAGATCTGGAGCAAGGGTTTGGCCCTCTCCAGGAAGTCTCTTTAAGGTCATACATTTTCCTTTTTCCTGCATCTCTGTATACATATATATATATATATATATATATATATATATATATATATATATATATATAGTAAAAAAGAAAACAAGACAAAAACATGATATCTCTGCTCTGGAAACTGTCACATTCTATATAGTGCCTGTTTCCAGTAAGCAGTCAGGGTCACTTCAGTTACAGGAAGAAGTCTTGATGCCTTTGCCATGTAAATAACTAGCTCTTTAGCATTTCAGAGGCTCATCAATCACAAGTTTTTTGCCCTAGAACAACAAAGTGGTTAACTGTACTTCTGCCCACAGACTGGTTTTCCTTTTACTTGCTCTGTCTGTGGTAGGTTTTCAGTCATCTTTCACCCTCCTTACTAACTCTGCCCTTTGGATTCCATTACTCTATAATAGCATTTACATAAAAGCAAAGAATATTTGATTTCCCTAATTTGTTCAGCCAGCTCTGCAACTAAGGGACAACATAGTTTTACATCACCAAGTTGGTGTATAGGTCTCCAAGTGATTCCCCTTGGTCTCAAGAAGCCATTTGCCTGGAGACGGAAGATAGCCTCATCAGAGAGCTTGCAATTTGGCTTGTCACTTTTGCGAAGATGAATATGCATGAGCATCCTCCAAGCGCTCCTGAGAGGATTGCTAGGGAAAAGGAAGACACCCAGTCACAGGCATCTCCTGGAGAAAAGATAAAGAGAGAATGAGCAGGTGTTTAGATGGATACATTAAGCTGACTTTAAAAACCACCAAAGTGTTAAGAAATCTACTAACACCTTGCAAGTCTTGGGCCAGAATCGATTTAGGGCGTTCAAGAAATTCCACACCTGGCTTGGTACAGTAAACCCAAAAGACATTATGAAGAATGAGTTAAGCCCCCTGTTCTTTCTGTATTTATTTAACTTGATCCTATCTGGTTCTTTTCTTCCATTTGTTAAGACACAGGTGTGCTCCGATCTCAGCAGTCTGTGAATACCTGAAAAACCCAAGTTTCGTGCAAAAGATCTTAACAAATGAAAGTTCAACATCACTGCTTTAATTGTACATTTTCTGAATCCCTTATGTCCAAGGAAATGTAAAAAAATGTTTTGACTTAGATCTAAGAAATAACGTCTAGTGTGGAACTCCTTGGGGTCAGTGCTGATGTAGTATGAGAATATATTTCATTATTGTAGCAGCTGTTTGCTGAGCATATAAGAATATGCCAAAACTCTTCTTTGTGCTGAAGAATATAGCTGTAGAGGGCCCTGTTTTTATAGCAGCTATGATCTAAGGATCTAATGAAAAGGTAAAGAAATGTTGAGGCAGTCATAACTTATGGTAATAAACATTACCCTTTTGATGACCAAGACCATTTTCACGGTAACTTTTAATCCAGTATTTCTTTCCAAACTAATTTAATCTTACATAGAGATCACTGAGATATTTAATGAACTGTGTGATTGATGGCAGAACATAATCTTTGACTTTTGTCAATGGTGCTTGATTGGGTGCCATAATGAGGGATGGAAATAGAATCTAAAGAATTTCAATACATTAAATAAATGTTTGTCCAAGTCAGAAGGGGATTTGGCAAGGACGAACTGAGGTTTTTCAGAAAGGCATGGATTGTATGCATCAAGAGCACTAGTGTCTGCCAGGCATGGCTGCTCATGCCTGTAATCCTAGCTATTCAGGAGACTGAGATCTGAGGATCGTGGTTCAAAGCCAGTCCGGCACTAAAGTCCTTGAGACTCTTCTTTCCAATTAACTACTAAAATACCGGAAGTGGCGCTGTGTCTAAAGGGGTAGCCTTGAGCTGAAGAGCTCAGGAACAATGTTCAGGCAAAGTGGTAGAGTGATAGCCTTGAGCTGAAGAGCTCAGGGACAGTGCCCAGGCCCAGAGTCCAAGCCCTGACAACCACCACCAACAACACCACCACCACAACAACAAACAAGGTGTCTTTTCATGTCTTTCCATGAGTGGTCATCCTAAAGCAAAATCTGTCAATAAGTGGTTTTGAAACACGTATTACTTGGGGAGACTTTTATGAATGGCAGAATTACAGAAATTATTGCTGATAAAAAAGATGGAGCTAAACAAAGAACTGTTCACAATTTTACTAAAGACCTGCAATCATAGAATTTGATAGTGTTAGACTTGTTCCCCAACCTGAATGCCCTTCTTAATATATCAGTGGATTTCAGTAAACTAAGTACCTACTAGGTGCAAAACTCATTCACAGTGTAACATTATGCATTTGCAAAGAAGAACTGAAGAAATGTCATTGGGAAAGGGGCAAAATTTAATTATAATTACAGAATTGTAATACAAAGCAAGTAGGAATCAACAACTGTATAACCTTCACAAAGGAGCTAACATTTGGAGCTTTAGGTTAAGGAAGAATCTTAGTATATACAGCCATGCATTCTAGTCTGGGTATCCTCCAGTCACAGATGCGGATACATGTGAAGACATGGAGTATGAGAGACATCATGGCTATGACATCAGAATAAGATTCAGAATGGAGGATAAAGGGGAACATGACAATGGAAACTCAGAGTGTGATGAAGTCGTCCGTATACATTCTGAATTTTGTCCCATAGGTGATATAAAATCGCCTAGTGGCATCCAAGAAAAGTGGGCAATAGTGGATTATTTTGTGTTATTCATTGTGTTTGTGTGCACACGTGTGCATGTGCACATGCAGGAGCTTGAACTCAGTGCCTGTCTCTCAGTTTTTTCACTCGAGGCTGGTACTCTGTCATTTGAGCCATAGGTCCACTTCAGGTCTTTCCTTCTAGAGCTGGCTTTGAACTGAGATCCTCAGAACTCAGCCTCTTTAATAGCTAGGATTACAGGTGTGAGCAACTGGTCCTTGTCCTTTTTGTGTTCTGTGGAAAAAGCAAAGGGAAGGATGGTTGGATATGGACACTCTGAGGTTTGGGAGGCTATAACTCATTATAACTCCTTATAACCTGTTCATTTGGAGAAAATGTGGTCTGAAATATAGCTAAGATGATCCTTATTGGTAACTAAAGCAATAGAGTACTCTTTGGTTGGTAGAGGAAAGTTGATGTGCGTAATGGTAGTATATTAGCATCTTTCCTTCCTCAAAGTAGATGACCTACCTTCTTAAGACACAAAGAGACGTTTATTCCTGGGAAAAATCCTGTTGTTGAATATCAACATATCATGTTCTTTAAAAATATCCCCCCTTTTAAAGTAATAGCTTGTATTCTTTCTTTTTATATTATGGGGCATATAGGACATTGATTATTGCTGTTATTATTGTAATTCTTAAAATTACATTTTCGTTGAATCATAAATCAATGGATGCTCTTCCCTCAAGGCACTTCTTCTATTTAAAGAGCCAGATCGATTTTTACAGGCTATGCCAACAATAAATCTTTGGGTCTCATTTTTATTTTCCTCCTCAAGACTTTGGATCAGGGTTATTATTATCATTATTTATTATTTATCGAGTGCTGTCAGTTTGCTCAGCAGTATACAAATATAAATGGATAAACATCATCATTAAATCTGTTTCCAAAAGGAGCAGGTGTTTATCATGAAAGAAAGTATTTGAATTACCAAAATAATGCCCATTAGTGGTTTTCATTTCCTGGAAAACATTGTCTTTGTGGTCATTCAACTCCTGCTGCATTTTGAGTGGAGAAAAAGGGGGCTGTGTCTCCTTTCTGGCTTGTTTCCAAGTTAGGAACTACCTCCTGTTTATTGGAAGTTGTCTGTGATCCAATTACTATGGCTTTGGATTGAAACCTTTAAAGTTTCTTAAAGCTCAGATCAGTGTGTGTGTGTGTGTGTGTGTGTGTGTGTGTGTGTGTGTGTGTGTGTGTGTGTGTGTGTGTGTGTGTGGTATGTGCCAGTCCTAGAGTTTGAACATGGGACGTGGGTGCTGAGCTTCTGCTGAAAGCCTGAGGTTTTGTGTTCAAGGCTACAGTTCTGTCAATCAAGCCACAGCCCCACTTTCATCCTTTTGTTGGTTAATTAGAATTAAAAGTCTCAGATTTTCTGCTCAGTCTGGCTTTGAACTACAATCCTCAGATCTCAGTCTGTTGAGTCACTACAGTTACAGGCCTGATTCAGCAACATCGGGCTCAAGTAGAACATTCCTAATTGCTTCTCTTGGAAAGTTAAAAAGAAGGTAGTTTATCCACAGGCACCATTTGTGAGTTGGAAAAAGACGTGTTCAACAGTCATTATTCTGTCATGTGCAAATTCAAAGTAATGTGGTGATTCTCTTTATCTTCTTTTATACCTGTGTATGAACTTCTTTTTTATTGCATGTTATTTTCCTGGTGATGTTTAGAGGGATTAGAATTACGTTCATCAGGTAATGGGTACATAATTTCTTGAAAATTGATACCCATGTTCCATGCTTTTCTCTCGCTTTCCCTCCCCCCCCCACTCCTTATCTTATTCCTCTTCAAGGGAAACAGCTCCAAAGAGAACATTTTCCCATTTGTTTAGGTCAAGTTAAGCATTGTCAAAGAATACATAGAGGTATTTTCCAGCAGAGCTGAAAAAATAAACTATTTTTTCCTAACCTCTCTTTTAGAAATTTGTTACTAAAATGCCACATTCACAAAGGGGGTGGGGAGAGAGAGAGAAAGAGAGAGAGAGACAGAGAGAGAGAGACAGAGAGAGACGGAGAGAGAGAGAGACAGAGAGAGACAGAGAGAGAGAGACAGAGACAGAGAGAGAGACAGAGAGAGGAGAGAGAGAGCAGAAGCAACTAATGTGTTTGATTTGGGGTTACTAGGAAATTAAAACAGCCATGGAGGGTGGGGTGGGGGAAAGGCAGCCACAGGTAAAATTGTTTTTTTAGGTTAGTTTTTCTCAAGGTATTGATTCTTACCATGTCAACTGATTTGCACAGAGTACTGTCAAGAAAGAAGAATGTGTGCTGCATTTAGCATCTCAAATGGATGGAATTAAAAACAGATTCAGAGAGGTTAAGTGATTTTCCACCACTAAGCAGCTGAGCTGTGGTAGACACTGAAATTCTATTCCTTCCTAGCCCTGCAATTGTATAAAACTTAGTAAATGCTAAATAATAGTCAACCACTATTAGAAACAAAATCCAGAGGATGTAGCTTATCTTTGGAGAATGAGGACCCACAGTAAGGGTAGCTAGAAATCCTCTGGATCCCTGGGTAAGCTGTTGGACTGATAATTACATATAGCTTAGATCTGTTTATCTTCCAAAAGTAGATAAAAACCACTTCATGTATATATTATGACCTACATGAGGAAATGGACTCATTTATAGATAAGACTATCAATCTGCAAATGAGCTTCTATCCTTGTCCAAATTTAGATAAGCATACAGGGAAGCCATCAAGATATTAGTATGATTGGCTCTGGCTTCAAAAGATCAAAGCACTTCAGATCAGGAAGGAAATGATTCTGCCCCTTCAACTATTTTCTAGGTCAGCAAAACCAAGCACTAAAAAAACCCCAAAAATCCCATGCCTCACAAAGAACTAGTATTCATTGTATTATTTCAGAAACACTTGATTTGTGCAGTTATGTTTTATTGTTCCTTTTAAAATGTGTCTATCTCTAAAGAATATGTCTTCAAATTTTCCTTAAGTCTAAAGAGTGGATGGTTCAAGTGGATTTATTTAGTTCTAGAGTTACCTTCACTCTAAAAAACCAGCTGACACGTGACCAAAAGCCATGCCTCTTTACAAATATGGCTACGACATTGCACCTGTGTTGTACTATATGGTCATCACTGCGAATTACTTTTCTGGAGATAGAAAAATGTACAAAGATAATTTCATTCTTTGGTAGAACTGTATAAGGTATTTGTTTTAATGATTTCTAATGTATACATCTAACATTCTCAGTCAGCACCTGTAGTCATTTGCTAAAAAACAACAAAACAAAGCAAAAAGCAAAAAAAAAAAAGAAGAGGAAAGAACTACAATATACAAATAAAAAAGATAATCCAATTTTAAAGATATGACAAGAGGATCTGAATAAACCTTTCTTCAAAGAGCAAGTGCTTTAGTTGGTGATTACATTAAAACATGTTATTGGAGCCAGGAGTTTGGTCTAGTGCCTGCTTAGCATGCACAAAGATCCGTGTTCGATTGCTTGGTATGATATACACAGAAAAAGCCAGAAATTTCACTGAAGAGCTCTAGCCTTGACAAAAGCCCAAGGACAGTGCTTAAGCCCCGGGACTGGCATAAATAAATGAATAAATACATACATAAATAATGTCATTTTGTCAGATGTCAGTGGCTCACATCTGTAACCTAGTTACTTAGGAGGTTGAGATACGAAGATCAACATTCAAAAAATAATACCGAGAGACAAATCTTCAAGACTACTATTGCCAAATAACTACCAAAAAGAAAAAAGAAAAAGGAGTGGAAGTGTGGCTTGAGTGTTACAGCACATGCTTTTGGTGAAAATGGCAAGTAAGAGCATGGGGTCTTAAGTTTAAGCCACAATAACTGAATAAACTCAAGAGAGACAGAGAAAGAAAGAAAGTGAAAGAGACAGAGATACAGAGACAGACAGAGAGAGAAAGACAGAGACAGCAAAAGGAAGTTATAAGGATGACCAGTCTTAAATATCAGCAGGACATTTTTTATTGATTCCTTTCTCCCTTATGCTTTCCATCCCTTGGAATGGGTCTAGAAAAGATGGTGATTATGTTTGCAACATGCTGCTTTGCAAGATAGAACCAGGTTTGTAAGCAGCTTTTTCATCTTTTGTTTCCATTGGGAAATTTTCGATGTTGGGAATTGATGATAGCTTCAAGCAAATTCCCAGCTGGTCAGAGCTTGTTTGGACGCTGGCTTTCGGGATTGGAATACGACAGGAACGTTTGTGTTTGCTTCTGCCTGAAAGATTATATTTTTTATTGATCCTGCCTGCCTGTGACCAATGGGAGCAATATGAAAATGATGAAGCCTGTTGGAACAAAAAAATTTGAATCTGGTGAAAATATAACCAGGTCCCACTAGGGAAGAGCTAAGCATCTGTATGGAATCTGTTCGATTCAAGGCAGCAACTACTCCTTGTTTTCCCTGTTCAATTAGAAGAGTGTTCAATTGCCCTAGCTATAAATAGTCTCCAGGGAGATATATGAAATAACTATGCCTTCTTTTTTTCCTATTACTCAGACTACTGCTTCTTCTGGGAATCAACCGTGAATTGATCAGAGCCTTATATGACGAATGTCTTCTAATTTATATTAATACACTGGCTCTATGTTATATGACAAAGTAGGCAATAGATACAATGGTTGAGAAGGTCAAATATAGTAGAATCCTCTCCACACTCTAGGTAGATCAGATACCCAGTGTGTGGAGAATTTTGTGACTCCTATTGACAAGATAGGAAAGGGATGAACTGTATTTTCAGTATTCCAGCAGTTATAATAATGGAGAGTGAATTTGTTTATCATGAAACTTTGTCTAATATCCTATATGCACTATTTTTAATACTCAACTTTTCAGGTAAGAGTTAGAATATAACAGATATATTTTGAAAATTATGTCCCTTAGTTTTCAGTGAGTCCAATGCATAGCTTTCTTTCTTGGTCTTTATTTTTCTTGTCTCTATTGAAAAAAATAAAAAGGAAAAATTAGATGAGATAAGGTGTGTGTGTGTGTGTGTGTGTGTGTGTGTGTGTGTGTGTGTATGTGAGAGTCAGTCATCTATGTATATGTTTCTCTATATGGTTGTGGCTAGGATCAAAGTCAGAACATTTTGTAGTTCAGCTTAATACCTATTATAGTGTGCATGTCTTTAGAAAATGATAGTATTTCTTTAGGTCTTGATTTATGCATTTTATTTGTGTATGTATGTATGTATATATATATATATATGTGCGTGCGTGCGTGTGTGTGTGTGTGTGTGTGTGTGTGTGTATTGCTAGTCCTGGGGCTTGAACTCAGAGCTTGAACACTCCCCTTGAGCTTTCTCTCAAGGCTAGCACTCTACCACTTGAGCCATAGCACTACTTCCAGCTGTTTCTGTGTATGTGGTACCAAGTATCAAACTCTACCACTAGGCCCTATTCCTAGCCCCTTGTGCATTTATTCATTAAATCCTATTGAGAACTTATACTATATTGTCCACAGGGATGAGCTTGGAGTACAGAAAAAAAAAAGAGTGGTACACAATGTCTTCTCTTCACAGACCTGATATCAGAGAATGAGCAAGCAGACAATTGTACAAGTGATTTATAAAATCTGGTGGCTATACCAAGGGATTCAGGAGCATGATTTAATGGAGAGAGGTTATCTTCAGATAGTACTTTTCTCTGGGATATAGAGCTGAGAAAAGTTTTTTTTGGAGATGTGAGATCAGACTTAAAGTGGGAGAATAAGCACAATTTGGTCATCCAAAGGCATGAGGAATATAAGGGGCAGGAGGAGAGCAAGTTTACATGCCTCAAAGTGAAATAAAACTTCAGAAAATAGAATGGAAAGTTGTGGCAAAAGCCTAACAAGCAAGTCAGAGAGTGGTGAGACAAAGCTGGAGAGAAAAGGCTTGCTGAGTTTAGGGAAGGTCTTGCAATACTTTCATTTCACAAGAGTAAATTACAATTCTATTTAGGAATAATTGCTGTAGATAAGATGTAGAAGTGAAAATGGAAACAGAAAAACTGATGAAGAAGACCTTAAATTCCCTGCAATAATAGAAGACAAGATCATGGCACAAACTATAGTGCTGACAGAGCTGGGGGGAATGAAGTAGATTAAAATATGCACTGTAAGGAAAATTAGAATGGGAGCTGTTGCCTCACACCTGTAATCCTAGCTATTTAGGATGCTGAGATCTAAGGGCTGTGATGCAAAGCCAGTTCAGAGAAGTTCCTGAGATTCTTATCTTGAATTAACCAACAAAAACCTGAAAGTAGAGCTGTGGCTCAATTGGTAGAGTGACAGCCTTCAAGGAAAAAAAAAAACAGAGGGAAGTGAGAGGCCTTGAGTTCAAGCCCCAATACTGGCACAAAGAAAGAAGGTAGGGAGGAAAGGGAAAGGAAGTAGAGGAAGGGAAGAGAAGGGCAATGAAGGGAAAGGAAGTGGGCAGAGAGGGAGAGGAAGAAAACTAGAATATAGTAATGGGGGGGTGTCAGTAATGAAAAAGGAGAAGGAAGCAAGGCTGAACTTTTGACATGGATAGCTGAATGGATAGTAGAATCAGTTAACCAGAGGTAGGAGAACTGGAGAGGAATAGATGTTTTATCTCTATGCGGAGCTCTAGAGCCAAAAATCCAAGAAGTGTACAGTGCATGAGTTGGAGTGCCATTTTTAATACCAAAGTAGATGGGCAGCTATTCACTCAAGTTCATTGTTAAAATGTTTCCTACTAATGTTAAGGTACAGAAATTAGGCCTGGATGCAGAGTGAGAGGTGGAAAGAAAATGTATTCAGTGTAAGTACACTAATTATGTCAGATCTAAATGCAACAGAACCTCATTAATGAGAATAATTTATAGACCTTCCTTCATAAGAACCTTTAGTTTAAAGTGAACAATAGAAACATTACTATTGCTTGTCCATGACAAATTTTTTTTCCTCAAAATCTAGAGATTTCAATATTTTATATCTATTCCTAAACAAGTACATTTTAAGGTGATAAATACTTGTTCTATGTATCCTCTGCATCTCTGACTTGTTTTCCTCTTATCTTTCAGCTGGGACCCATTTCAAACTTTTTAGTGTAATTTTATTTCCTACTCCCTAAGGAAAAAGAAATAAGATTCTTTTCCTCCTTCATTTTCTTTCTTTTTGAGCTAACCTGTGGCAATAAGGATAACTATGGAATGGATAGCAGGAAGGCAAACCTAAGTTGTTACCTCACGACTCCTCAAGAGAGACATTGAATAAATGAAGAAAATTAGATAAAGACAAAGAGCCAGTGGTAAGGACCAAAGTCAAGAGAGGCATGGCTCAAATATTTGTTCCTGGGGGTAGATTAAGATCCAGAGAGTCCTTCTAATATGTAATAACATCTGAAGAGGAACTCAATAATGTCCTGATGATAATTGCAATGACGATTTCTAGACAGACAAATGCATTCATTGACATTCATTTAACCTAACCCAAAATAAACCATCTGTTTGTTGACTGATATCATTTCTTCTTAAGAACAAAAGAATAATATGATCTTGAGGTCAAATCTAAGCAAAACATTTCCAGATTTTTTTTTTAAGCTGGGACAGAAGGCCTCAAAAGCTGTTTTCTGTTATCACTCAGAGCTGATTTTATATTTGGACAACATCAACCACCAGGAGTGAAACAACTTAGAAATGTGTAGTGACTCTGCTATGTGTCAGCTGTGTGGTCAGGGACAGTTTATTTCATCTTTCTGATCTTTACTTTTCCACTTTATAAACTGGGAGAAGAATAAAAAAGCCGATGGCAGGCCCATCTGTTCACCCGACTTCACAAGGATATTACAAAGATCTTGTGAACTAAAGGATGAAATGGCCTTTTAAACGTTGTGTACAAAATAGCCAGGCACTGGTGGCTCCTGACTATAACCCAAGCTATTCAGAAGTCTGAGATCTGAAGATCTCAGCTCAAAGCCAGCCTGGCCAGGAAAGACCATGAGACTATTCCTATATCCAATTAATCATTAAGTAAGTCTGAAGTAGAACTATGGTTTAAATGAGCGGTCAGTAGCCTTGAGCAAAATAATCTCAGGGATAACACTCACAGACTTTGGGTTCAAGTCCCAGGCCCAGCAAACACAGAAAAATAAATCTGTACAAAACATGAATGATCACATATTTTACCTAACACTGGGATGGGGTCTTTTAAGTTTCCTAAATTTAATAGATATTAGCTATGTTGCACAGTTTTGAAAGAGCTTCAAATCTTAGCATGCCTGCTTGCTTGCTTGCTTACTTTTTAATTTTCTTTCCTTCTTTCTCTTTCTCAGTCTTTTTCTTTTTCTCTCTTTACTCTCTCTCTTTCTTTCCTTCCTTCCTTCTCCTTCCTTCCTTCTTTCTTTCCTTCCTTCTTTCTTTTTCCTTCCTCCCTCCCTCCCTCCCTCCCTCCCTTCTTTCTTTCTCTCTCTCTCTCTCTCTCTCTCTCTCTCTCTTTCTCTCTCTCTCTCTCTTTCTTTCTTTCTTCCTCCCTTCCTTCTTTTGCCAGTACTAGGGCTTGATTTCAGGACCTGGGCACTGTCCTTTAGCTTTTTCACTGTTTTCTTGTCATCTACCCACATCCCTCTCTTAGTAAATCAGGAAGGGGAGAATTGGGGAGAGTAGAATGTGAGTAGTAAATAGTTTCAAACAACAACAACAACAACAACAACAACAACAAGGAGATGGACAAAATCAAGTGACCAAATAGGTCAGAGAGTTTGGGACAGACTGCAACTTGGCCCAGCAGCTTGCACTGTGGATATAAATCACATTGGAAGCATGAACTACAGTGGGAGTTCTAAAACTGCGTTTGCTGCCATAACTGGAACTGACATCCAAAGAGCAGTAGCCTCCAAAAGAACCACACGAGGGTAGTCAGATCAGGGGACTGTATTATAGTAAAGACACCAGCATCTGAATGTCACTGTACAGGAGCTGCCCACATAATTCATCTCTACCACTATCTCAGATTCCACAGGCACTTCCTAACTTCTCCAATTCAACACCAGTGTTACTATCAACACCATAACGTTTCAATGCAAATTACATGTCTGTCCTCTGCTCAGAAATCCCTAATGGCGTTTTATAATACTCAGAGTAGACATCAGATCCTAAAAGGTTTTATCAATAGGAACCTCACACATAATTTCTTCTTTGACTTCCTCTCTTCTGTCCTCTAATATATCCCAGCTTTACCATCTGCCTTGCCTATAGTAAATGCTCCAAGGCAATAGTCTTTCTTCAGATATTGCGTGAATAATTCCCTCACCTGCTCCAACTGCCACCTTCTCAGTGAAGCCCACTCTGAAAAAAAATCATATTTAAAAATTACAATTACCTCCAGCACTCGTCCACTTAATTGACTCTGCTTGAAAACTTTTCTCCAGCACTTAACACCATCCAGCAGGCTGTGTAATTGGCTTACTTATTACGTTATTGATTATTGCTTGCCAGCACTTTTCTAAAAGCAGACAGACGAACACTAGGATCCTGCCTGGATTGTTCATGGTTGGCCAAGCAGTAGACCCTTCAGAAATAGTGCTTGTATGGCTGAAAGCAAGGGCACACCACACATTCTATAAGATCTGTGAGCGGACAGATGGGACCCACGCCCTCCTGATTTTTCTTCCTTACCCTGCCCTTTACAATCTATCCTCTGAAGGCCAGGTACTTTCCATTATACTCATTTCAGGTAGCTTTCAGAAAACTTGTCCTTTGGAACTCCACAGACAGCCTGCAGCCTCATGTTCAGCACATAAGCAGAGGTAATGATTCTTCTTCCTCTGAAGTGGGACCACTTTTGAGAAGCAATTGAATGCCCTGCAAAACCAATTCTGATGAATGAAATACATGCTCATTCTGGATAATATCTCTTTGGAACTGAACTGAAATAACTACAATGAATTGAGGCTTTCTAGTTGTAGACCTGAACATGCAATCCTAAAGGAGAGGTTAAAATGTCCAGAACCATGTTTATGACATCGTTTAAAAAAGGACATCGATTCTGAATGGCCAATGTGTGTGTTGTGAAATTTTAATATCAACCATTCTCTTCCTTATCATACTTTATGCCCTTTCCCTTTCTCATTAGCATATATTAATTTGCTAATTGTGTGAGCTCCTATTTTGACATTCCTATACATGCATATCATTTATATTTGATCAGATTTGCCCTCTTTGTCCCAGTGGTGATATGCTTTCATTTTATTTACTTCTGCCATTAATGAAATAGTTAAATATTAATAAGCAGATAAATGTTTACATCATATTCATGTTACTCCACTCCTGTCTCTCTAACCTCTCCTGCTCCTTTGAAAATTTCAATTTTAAAGAGATTCATCATCATACATATACATAATATATGCCCAGTACATTTACTATATCTTCTGTTTCTTCCTCTCTTACTGTTTTTTCCCAAAGATCCCTCTTTTATATGAATGTGCTCTCTATTAATATGTATGAATAGATATGATATGTGTATGAATATACATGTGTGTATGACAAATTTTATATACAATCTATATCTATTATAGTCACATATATTATGTTACATATTACATTTATGTTATAAATGCATGTGTACTATATAAAATATAGTACATATACTATATTTTAGTATATATATACTATATTTTATATAGTATACACACATTACAGACATATATTATACATATATAATCATAACTGCAAATATAAGACATGAATAGTCTAGATGCCATATCATATGTATGAATACATGTATGTATATACATATGTATATATTATTTACTATATCCATAATCCATATCTATCATATTCACCTATATTTTTATATATACTATGTTAATCATAGACTATAAATGACTATGTATTATATATTCCATATACATAGATATTGTGTACATATATAACTACAAAGATAAAACATGTATAGTCTAGTTTCCACATATGAGTAAAACGTGTCAGACTTACTTGATAACATGATAATGTCTGATTTCATCCATTTTTATGCCTTTTATAGGATTCAGAAGTCTACTGAAAGAAGATAGAGGTTACTAAATAAAGTAAAAACAGAGCTTTCATATTACCCAATGATCCTTCTTCTAGATACTTGAACGCGGATGAAATCATCCCTTCATAAAGACATCTGCTTTCCATGTTCAGTCCCACAACATCACAATAGCCAAGAATTGGAAGCACGGAGGTGTTCATCCGTGGATGTACAGATAAACACACTGTGATGCATGTTGTAAAATGAGTATTCCTTCACCTCAAAGAAGCAGAGCTAGCACTAGCCACCATGCATATTAACAGAGAAGACACTGTTTTATGTGAAGTAAGACAGAGACAGAAGGAAAACTGTATGATCTCATACACATGGAATACAAAAGTCAAATCAAATGTATGAACTAGAGAATAAAATTGCATTTTGTTAGGGGATGAAAACAGATATTGGTCAGATGGCACAAAGTGTGAAACATGTTGAAGCCACAGCTCAACGTGTCTAATATACAGCATGAGAATTCTAATTAAGCATCATCTACTGTAGTCAGACATTTGCTATTGTCATGGGGGAAGTAAGATGAGGCTTAATATAGGCTAATGTTATTTTCACTCTAAAAACCATTTTACACACTCTCTCTCTCTCTGTATATATATATATATATACATATATATATGCTTCATAACATCTCATGGTATGCCATAAATGTATACGAAATATGGGGCCAGGAGTTTGGCCTAGTGATAGAGTGCTTGCTTAGTATGCATGAAAACCCGGGTTCGATTCCTCAGTACCACATACATAGAAAAAAGCCCGGAAGTGGTGCTGAGGCTCAAGTGGTAGAGCTCTAGCCTTGAGAAAGTCCAAGGACAGTGCTCAAGCCATGAGCTCAAGCCCAGGACTGGCAATATATATATATATATATATATATGAAATATCTTCTCACAAAATTCTAAGCATATTGACATAAGTAAGGTATATACCGACGAAAATATGGTACTCATAGGTAGGAGTGCAAAGGTGTAATGTCTTCAAACAGCTAACTTGTAGTTAAACAAAATGAATCCCAGCAAGCAAAAACACATGTCAGCAGGAGGAGAGATGTGAAGAGGGAACGAGACAGATGAGCAAAGAGAGTAGGGTGCGGCCCATGAGGTTACAATATCCCATGTATATATTTCAAAATGGAGCCAGATAACCTGAGAGATGGGTGAGGCTGGGAGAGATGACAGAAACGCAAGGAATGCGAGACATCAACCAATAAATTACCTTGTTGAGTTGAATCCCTACAACTACTTAGAGATAATTACTTAGAAATATCAACAATAACTATTCATAAACCATTTGTGCTTAACTTTATGAGTAGAAAGGAAATACAGAAAATATTTTGTAGGCCTTTCAGGGAACATGGGAATAGGAAGGAGAAAGGACAGATGGAGTCACCAGATAGGAAACTGTATCAAGGATGAATTATTATTTTGTTTGTTTTTTAACTCTGAATAAAATAACGAGGGGGAATCAGAAAATCAAAGACATTTTTCTTCCTCCTATTCATTTCCCACTCCCCACCTATTCACTTTGTCCTTTCTCATTGAAGTTTCTTAACAGGTTTAACCTTCTGGATTGTTCTCTATGCACCTTTATTCTCTAATTTTTCCACCCCCACACACTGCTCATTTTGTCCCAGTGGGATTGATCTATCATATGCAGTGTTCTCCTTCTTAGAGCCTGACTGCAGCACAGAGCTGCTCTCAGGGGCCCTGCTGACAATGAAATAAAGCTGGAAAGCAGTATGAATTTAAGTGGTTTTTCTTCACATTTAAGACTGCTATTACAGTGTTGATGGTTGGTAATAAAAGACCTTTAAGTGCTGGAAATCAAATAACCTTATACAAACACAAATGGGCCTGGACAATGATTAACCTAATGTAATTGGAGAATGAACTCTGATTGGGGGTGTCAGTTCTCGCCTTTCTTAAGGAACCTGAGGCTAATCTAGTGATGGATAGATTGACATTTTTTTTAAATAGTGTAGAGTTTATTGTAATACTCTATATTTCTTACATTTGGCTTCTCTGCACCATACAATTTTTTAAGGTTTAAAGTGGCATGAACTTTGTAGAAGTTTCCAAAACATTTCTGCAACATACTATGAGTTCAAGATCGAGTGAAAATCAAGGTGGTTGTTGACAAGATTTCCCTGTGGTGGTGGTGTGCCCATCATTCTTCTCAGGCTCCCAAAAGAAATGGAAGAAACTGCATTTAGGAAGGAACCATTTGGAAGAAACTAGAAAATGTCCTGGTGGGAACAATTCTCTGTCAGGGTAAATTCATTATTATTGTTATTATTATTATAATCATCATCATCTTTAAGTAGCTGTATAAAGGGATTTCATTTCAGTGTGTCAATTTACACATATCATGCAATCTTGATCAATGTTGTCCCTTCTATCATTCTCCTCCCAACTCACTACATGCCCTCTATTTCATGGTTCCATTCTCATGTATGTGCTTAGGGTATTAGAACGCTGTTTACCCATTCTTCCTCTTTTCATTTGGCTGACCCACTCCCCTTAAGTCCCAGTAGACAAAATGTTTCAGGTTTCTGGTATTCGTTTAGTTAAACTGATATTTCAACTTTTATTTAGTTAATTGTTCAAATCAGTGACATCATTAAAATTTGCACCTATGTAGAACATACTTAAGTCCATTTGACTATATATATATATATATATACACATACATAGTGTGTGTATATATGATTTTTTTCTCCAGTCCTGGTGCTTGAAGTCAGGAGTTAGCCACTGTCCTTGAGCTTTCTCAGGGCTAGTACTGTACCATTTGAGCTACACCACTATTTCTGGATTTTTCTGTGGAGGTGGTATCAGAAAATCCAACCCATGCATGCTAATCAAACACTCTAATGCTAAGCGACAACTACAGGCCTTTCATATATGTTTTGATATACATTTTACATTAAGTTTCCCACGTACGAGCGACATCAGGAACCCTTTGTCTCTCTGAACCTGACTACATTTAACATAATATATCCAGGTCCATATATTTCCTTGAAAATTACATATTATTGATGTATAAGATCCCATTAAGTGTGTATATATATCATAAGTGTGCACGCACACACACACACACACACACACATCACATCACATTTTCTCAATCTGTGTATCTATTGGAGTGCACCTGGACTCTTTGCATAATTTGGCTAGGGTAGATTATGTAGCAGTGAGCATAGGTACATCAATGTCTTTATTGCATCCTGAGTTGTAACCAGGATAATTGTGTTAGGACAATAATTTACCTGCCTAGGTAATGTCATTGTACCATACCAAAAAAAACCCCATGGATAAAATTGCATTTGTTGACTTTATTAACTGCAATCAATATGTCTTCCTACTTACCTATTTAGTAAGAGACATCTACTGTCCTGTTGAAATGAAGTCAAGCTCCTTGTCTTAATGACTTTAACTAGATAGTTAATTTAATGGACCTGGCTTTTATAGATCTGCCAATGGCGATTTTTATTGCAGATAATGAAAGCCAGCAGAACACACTTCAGGTTAAGAGACAGACACTCTCACCATGTTCAGTTTCGCTCTCAGTCCATCACAACTGCTCACCTCTTTCCTCCTCACAGGCAATCCTAAACTTCAGCGACAGGTAGAATGTGTACAGCCTCTTCATTCTTCAAGGCTAAGAGCTCAAAGGCTACCCTTCCATCTCTGCAAGAAGTCAGCTTTTCTTCCTGTGAACTGAAACATCCCATTTTCATTCCTTCTGCCACTACAGCCATCATCTTCCCCCATTTTACATCACGTTTGTTATTGTTGTATAATTAGCAGTAGGTGGACAATGGCTTGACTGGAAATGCTGATCACATCAGTTAGATTGTCTTCTTTTTTTTTTTTTTTTTTTTTGGTGTGTGGGTAATGGGGCTTGAAATCTGGGCCTGGGTGCTGTGCTTGAGCTCTTCAGCTCAAGGCTACCACTCTACCATTCGAGCCACAGCCCCACTTCTAGTATTCTAGTGATTAATTGGAGATAAGAGTCTCACATTCTTCAGTCCCCGGACTGGCTTTGAACCATGGTCTTCAGATCTCAGACTCCTAAGTACCTCCAATTACAGGTGTGAGCCACCTCGCCCAGCTCTGTCTTCTCTTTTTCTTTTCTCTTCTTCTTCTTCTTCTTCTTCTTCTTCTTCTTCTTCTTCTTCTTCTTCTTCTTCTTCTTCTTCTTCTTCTTCCTCTTCCTCTTCCTCCTCTTCCTCTTCCTCTTCCTCTTCCTCTTCCTCTTCCTCTTCCTCTTCTTCTTCTTCTTCCTCTTCCTCTTCCTCTTCTTCTTCTTCTTCTTCTTCTTCTTCTTCTTCTTCTTCTTCTTCTTCTTCTTCTTCTTCTTCCTCTTCCTCTTCCTTTTCTTCTTCTTCTTCTTCTTCTTCTTCTTCTTCTTCTTCTTCTTCTTCTTCTTCTTCTTCTTCTTCTTCTTCTTCTTCTTCTTCTTCTTAATTTTAAACCTCTGGATTCAGCTCTAGAATTAGTCTTATCACTGAAACCAGTTTCCTTTCCATAGATGATAGATCTCATCTCATCAATGAGGAGTTATATAACTACACTGATTTTTTAATTGTATTTTATTGTCCGGATAGTGCATAGAGGGTTTACAGTTACATTTGTCAGGAAGTGGGTGCATTACTTCTCAAAATTTGATACCCCTTCTCATGTTTTTGTCCCCTTTTCCTCCCCATCCCCCAGTCATCTTGTTTTCCCCATTTCCTTCCCTATTTCAAATAAACAAATAGGTGTATATACAGGATACCCGTATACAAATTCAGATACAACAACCTCATGAGATTAACCACAAGTGCAAAAAAAAAGAAATAACTTCACTAGTACATTAAGAACAGCAATCCTTAAGATGAACCTCTTGCTTCATTAACCTAGAGTTCAATTTATTTAGACTCATCCTGTACTATCTTATGTACACAGCTTTTGAGTTATCCTCTGTTGAGAGAATCCTAAATGTATATTAATTATCACAAATGAGGGAAAACATGGAGCCTATATGCCTTTGGGACTGGCTTACTTCACTTAATATGACTTTTTAAAAATCTTTCCATTTCCTTATGAATGGGGTGATATCATTCTTTCTGATGGCAGCATAGAATTCCATTGTGTATAAGTAACACATCTTCCTGATCCATTCATCTACTGAGGGGAATCTGGGTTGATTCCATATCTTAGCTATGGTGAATAATGTTACAACGAACATGATTGTGCTAGTAGCTTTAGTATGCCCTTGTTTCTGGACATTTGGCTACATGCCAAGGTTTGGGAATGCTGGGTGATAGGGGAGTTCTAGGTTTAGTCTTTTGAGGAACTGCCATAGTGCTTTCCAGAGTGGTTAAATGAGTTTAACTCCCACCAACAGTAACTACACTGAATTTTATTAAACTTTGGGTGAGATTTTGTGGCATAAGTCAATGGGTCTTGGATGAGGACCAGATAGTTATACTTCAATTGCAGTGAGAGGATACCCTGGCAGAAACAAGAGCCAAGGAATTTGTTCAGTATATAATGTGAAGGAAATATTTTGACGCACTCTGGAGCTCAGACTGATTCTCTTCAGGGAATGAGTTTTTCTGAGTTTCATGAACCAGTTTATTTGGGCACCAAATCATACTGTCATTTAATGCTATTGACTTTTTTTGAGAGGGTGCATGTATAGAGGCTTGAACTCAGGTCCTATGTGTGTTGTCTATTTACTTTTTTCTTGCCAGTTCTGGGCCCTGAACTCAGGGTCTGAGAACTGTCTTTGGGTTTTCTCAAGGCTAGATCTCTACCACTTGAGCTAAAGCACCACTTCTGGCTTATTTCTATGTATGTGGTACTGAGGAATTGAACCTGGGTCTTTGAGCATGCCATGCAAGCACTCTACCACTAGGCTAAACTCCCAGCCCCTGTGTATTTACTTTTGAAAGAGTCTGAAAGGAGTATCTCAAAAATGATTTTTAAGAGTTTTATGTCTACCTAAGATTCGGATCCATTTGGTTTTATTTCTATACATGTTTATTTATTGTACAGATTTGGAGCCAAAGAAAGTTATACTAATTGATTTTATTTTAAATCCAGAATGCCTCCATATAAATATAACCAGCCCACTTCACAAGGTAATGTGATGTAATCAATGCATTATTAATCTTCCTGAGTCATTCATGCTCTTATCTTGGCTGTTCATGGACTAGAACCACAGAGCAGCCCACTAAACTGATGAGAAGGCCCCTCAAGGTATTTTTGAAAAAAGATTTTATTTTCTCTTAGAGAGGACAGGCAACTGCAGCTGACCATTTTCCATTTCTAATATATGTATATATATACATATATATGTATACTTTAGTACCAGTGAGCACTGTGTGTGTATATAATTGTGTGTGTGTGTGTGTGTGTGTCTGTGTGTCTGTGTGTATGCCTGTGTGGGTACTGGGGCTTAAACTCAGGACCTGGGCACTGTCCCTTAGCTTTTTAACTCAATGCTGGTGGCCTACCTCTTGACCCACTTCTACTTTGGGCTTTTTTTCCCTAATCTTGAGGCTTGAACTCAACATGGTATGGGTATGGGTGTTGTAACTGAGCCTCTTCGGGCTCAATGCTTGTACTCTACCAATTGAGCCACAGCACCACCTATAGCCTTTTCTGAGTCATTATTGGAGATAAGAGTTTCAAGGACTTCCTACCTTGACTGGCTTAAAACTGTGATCCTCAGATGTCAGCCTCCTGAGTAGCTAGGAATACAGATGTGAGTCACAGGCACCCGTGAAATATTTTTAACCACCTGTGTTAATCAGGAACTCAGATTGACATGTCATACTGTTTTCCTTCATGCTGACCCACCCTTCAGAATCTTGGCTCTAGCATTCCTATGTTACAAAAGATGACACAACCCTACTTACCAGCACTAGAAGATTCTGAGAATTTGATGTTCTTGTTGGAGATTTCTGGATACCTCGTTTAGAACTAGGATGAAACAGTATTCATCTAAGTTCATCATCCAGTTGACCCTCTTCTGGAACAAGACTATTCTGTCTTCTGTACTTTCCTGCTGTGATTCTTGAAGGACATGACTGACAGTTAGCAGCCAGCTGTGATAATCTTGGGGTAAGTCTAATATGAGAGAATGAGAGATCTGCTCAGCAAATATAAAAACACAACTTGCATTGTGCATCTTTTTTTTTTTGAATTTTTAAAAGTTTAAGGTACTTTCCTAGCAAGGAGACGAGGGAATGGCCCATCTTTTGGTACCATCGTTTCATGAATTTTAACCACAAGAGATTACCTATCTCTAAGAAAGAATCTGGCAAAGGTAGACTCATTTTTATCTCTGTTGCATGGATTTACTCAGTGAGGCACTGAAGATGGGACATCAACGATGAAGAGTAACATTAGTTAACTTCAGTCAGTGGCATTGCATTTCATCTTAAAAAATCCCAAGATATAAACTATCCAAACAGAAGAAACAAAGAATCAATAACAGCATTACTCAAAGAGGACATAGTAGGAAATCTGGCTTCTATTTGGTGCCTTGTGTGGCCCTGTTGAAGGCAGATGGGATGAGAAACTGGATCTTGGAAAAAGCAATGCCTGAGAAACATCCCTCTGCCAGCTATGAAGGGGAGCACAGACTCAGGAGCTCTTCCAATTACTGTGCTTAGGGATCAACCCTAGGCTGCTGCCTTTTGAAGATGGAGCTTTGAGGAAAGGCCAGTGAAGAGTGTGAAACATGTCCAATTTATGCAAATCCTCACCATTCTTGTGAGCACATGGATTAGTAATTTGTCTAAGGACAGCTTCTTTTTCTTGCCAGTCATATCCTTTCTCCAAATTGAAGATTCAAGAGACTTTGACCAGTGCAGTTTCAGTAGCTGACATCTAACCCAGAATGAGGTATTTCTGAGGAGCAAGGAAGGGAGAGTCAAGGGCCACACCAGAGGTTAGTTTTGGTTTTGTTGTATTTGGTAGGTCATAGGGCTTGAATTCTAGGCCTGAGTACTGTCCTTGAGATCTTCAGCTGAAGGCTAGCACTCTATCACTTTCAGCCATGGCATCACTTCTGGTTTTCGAGTAGTTAATTGGAGATATGAGTCTCATGGGGTATTATGCCTAGGTTGGCTTTGAACTGTGATCCTCAGATCTCAGACTCCTAAGTAGCTAGGATTAGAGGTGTGAGACACCTGAGCCCAGCTTTAGAGGTTAGTTTTAAACAATTTTTATTTAGAGTGTTGATAGGTACTTGCTACTGCAGAACAATGGTGAAATCAATGTAGAAAGGTCCCCTTAAATTGCATCAGCCAAGCTGGGTGCTGTGGCTCACGCCTGTAATTGTAGCTACTTAGAAGGCTGAGATCTGAGGATCAAGGTTCAAAACCAGACTGGGCACAAAAGGATCTGAGACTCTTATCTCCAATTAACCTCTAGAAAATGGGAAGTGGGGCTTGGCTCAAGGGTAAGGTGGTAGCCTTGACCTGAAGAGCTCAGGGACAGTGCCCAGGCTGAGTTCAAGACCCATGACCACACACACACACACACACACACACACACACACACACAATCGTACCATCTATTTAACTTTGCTATTTGGAGTTGATTGTAGATGTACGTGCAACTGAAAATCATCCTGTGTCTTCATCATATGGCTATACTCCAATGGGAAGGCATCCGGAAAAATGACAGTGCTATATCTCAAACAGAATGTTGACATTTGTAAAATTCTCTCCTTTTCCCTGGATTTCCTTGGGCTTCCATGTGCACTATTGTGCTGATACTTAAAAGTTTTCCACATGTGTGTGAATGTTTGCATCTAACCCCATGGGAAGCCTTGTGTAGCCCTCTCATATGTCCCATTTCTGTCCCCAATCCAAAACCATATCCACATTTGTGCTCCCCATTTATTTCAAACTTGTCATTGCAAGGATGTTACAGAAACGAAGTCATCCTGACTAGAAATTTGGGTGGTGGGTTAAATTTCTCCCTGCAAAAGTGATTTCCTTGAGCTCTGTCTTGCTTATTTCAAGTATACGAGTATTCCAATGACTCTGCTAAGAAGTATTAGCATTCTAATACTGTGATGGTGGCATCACAGCTTGCTTAACCTGATAAAGGGTCTCTAGACTCTTTCGATTTTGTTTTTATTATTATGAAAAACAAAGTTCTCTAAAACATATCTCTATAAAATTTATATAAAAAATCCTTTGGGGGAGGTGAAAAGTTTTAAAATCTTACTTTCCCTCAGGTTCTTTGATTGTTTGTTGTTGTGGTCCTAATGACCAAATTGCTTTACAGTAAGTTCTGTACTTTGTACCTTCCACTTTCATTTAACCTAACTGCATTGACAGTCATGCTTCAAGCATTATAACCAACAGATTCACAGGCAAACCACATCAACCCGTAGAACTGAGCAGGAGGAGACCTTGTGGCCCATGGGATATCAGTGGCCACAGGCCCTCTTTGAAGGATTCGTTTCCTGTGCACCCTGAGTTCTTTGATGAACAGAATCATCATGTGCCTTGACCCTCAATGCCCTAGTTGTTTGCAGCTGCTGGTACAGGGTCTGCTGAATAAAGGATGAAGAAGAGAAAGCCTTAGACTCATGAAGGATGCTGCCTTTGCTCACCATTTCTCTTCCTTTCTCTATCCATATTAATTGCCTCCTCTACAGATTTCCTTTAATGTGCTTGGGCATCTGTGTGGAGATAAAGGTTTTATCTACTTCACAGGGCTCAATTCACTGCCACTTGTCAATCTTCAGATAGTTGTCTCTTGAGTTGCCTGTCATTATCAGCATTTCCTCCTCCTCCTCCTCCTCCTTTTCCTCCTCCTCCTCCTCCTTTTCCTCCTCCTCCTCCTCCCCTTCCTCCTCCTCCTCTTCATCCTCTTTTCCCTCATCCTCTTTCTTCTCTTCCTCCCCCTTCTCCTCCTCTTTCTTCTCTTCCTCCCCTCCCTCCTCCTCCTCCTCTTCTTCCTCTTTCTCCTCCTCCTCCTCTTCCTCCTTGTCTTCCTCCTCCTCTTATTCCTCCTCCTCCTCCTCTTCCTCCTCCTGGTCTTCCTCCTCCTCTTCCCCCCTCCTCCTCTTCCCCCCTCCTCCTCTTCCTCCTCCTGGTCCTCCTCCTCCTCATCTTCCTCCTCCTCCTTCTCCTCTTCATTGTCATCATCATCATCTTTGTCATCAGCATTGAAATGAACTCTCTCCATGTAATAACCATGGAGGAAAAGTGCTTTTGTGTATCTTAAGAGTTAAATCGATCCCCCATCCCATCTTTAGAGACAGTAAAAGGAAACAATTTAAACAGCTAATTTTTCTTTGAAGCATCTGCATATTGTACATGTGTTTGTATAATCCCTGCATGTATAAATTAGTCTTCTTGTCTCAGAATTTGAGCAATAATTAACTCACTTATGCTTATTAAACTCCCTGACAGTTCCTATCGAAGGATCTACTTCAGTTGAACATTTTTATTCCTTCATCTCTCTGTGAAACCTTTGTTCTCTTCACGTCTGCGCTGCCCTGCTCATTTGAACGTCAGATTCATGCTCAGAGCATGCACTGTCCTCTGTTAGGGAAATTGTGTGGTGTAACTTCTGCCTCTGCTCCAAAATATTATTTCTTTCCATCTTTTTTTGCTTTCAGGTAACAAATACTTTATCTTCTGCAAGTTTACCTATAGGCCTCTGGGAGGTAAGAAACTCACCATTTGTCTGTGCTCTGCAACTGAAAAGAGTCTACCATGTAGATGCTTTCATATTAAAAGAGCATAAGTCCTAAAGGCCGAGTCAGGGGAGGAAGGAAGATTCTGGCCAATGTAGGCCATTCAGAGCAGTAAGGTTTACACAGCTGTGGAGTTGTCTCTCTCTCTCAACAACAACAACGACGACGACAACAACACACACACACATACACACACATACACACACACACACACACACACACACACACACACACACACACACGAAGCAGGGCCCCTACCCTCTGACCTTCCCTGCACATATTGCCAAGAGTTTCTGCTTTTACAAAATATTTTCTTTTTTTTTCATATATTTTTATTGTAATTAATAGAAGGGTTACATGATATTTGCCAGATAGATGGTGCATTAATTCTCATACATTGATACCCTTTCACATGTCTTGGTCCCCTTTTCCCTTTTCTTTTCAATGTCTGCCCCTATCAGGCTGTCATTCCCAGTGTACATTTAAGTCCGGAGATCAAGAGACATGTTTTGACCTTTCTTGGTATCTCATTTATGATTCTAAGGATTTCCTGACTTGAAAGTGCTAATGAATTTGTTCATCTATCACCCTCTGTCCTTGGAAAGGAATGCCGCTCCACAATCAAACTAGGGCCCATAATATGTACATCAACAACACAATTGCAAATTCTGCCTTAAACCCTGGACTCGGCTCTTACCAAACTTATTTATTGATGAGGCTCAAAAGAACAGAGATGTCCACCTTGAAAATATCTTTCTTCCTTACCAAAAAACCAGATGAATGCAAATCTTCAGTAACTGATTTTGCAGGTCTAATTCAATGTTTTGATATCGAAGTTGGGAGCCATTTCCAATGAGATGCCACATTTGCAGTAGCATCTGATAAAGTCTGTGAAAATTAGTTGTAGCCACTGTGAAGGAGACTTCCATTGGAATTTCTGAGATGCTCCACTCTCTGGGGGGCCTTGAGTCAAGGACAAGTTAGAGAAGTGAACTGGAGTTGTATCCACTTTTCTTTTTCTTTGCTACTCCAGTAATTAGATTCTAGAGCTCTCTGCGGGAAAGCTAGGCTCTAGCACAATCCTTTCTGTCAAAAGGGGAATGGGATTTTGATTTGTTTATTTCCTTATTCATTTCAGTGGATTTAGCTAAGCTTAATAAAGTTCAAACAACCTGTCCAAAATCATAAATTAGCATTAGTGATCCAAGATTACTGATTTCCTCAGGGCTCTGCCAGAATTTATAGCCATCTCCACTTCCTTTCTTCGAATGACAGAATCTTAAAAAGGCCTTCAAAGTCCCTCAGCCTCATTTCCCTTCATTTGCTAGATCTTCATTAGGCACACATCCAACCCTGGCTTGGATCAGAGAATCTCAACAGGTGTATAGATGCATACCAGTATGCCATGAGCCCATCACAGCTGTGCTCTTACGTATTAATAAGTGAGTAAATTTTTATTTTTATCCAATTGTCACACCTATGGGGTTATGATGATTCCTGACAATTGATATAATAAATACAGTGCTCTAAAGGTATCAGGTGACCCTGTATGAACAAGTTACTATAGCTTTCAGGCTACTGGACCCAAGAAACACTGATGTTGCTGAATAAGAGAAATCAGATGCTGGAGGACCTTGCAAAGTCCGCCATTGCTATAGATGATGGTTTGGATGTTGGGTAACTCTGTATAACATTGGCCAAGGAGAAGTTGGGACCACTATGGAACTATTATACACAAGGCAACTCATTTTAAAGATTCTGGTAGAGACAATGTAGTTAATGTTGCTTACTTTAATCATGCAGTTTGGAAAGGTTTATGCAGAAACAGTGCCACATACAGAAAGTGATAAATTCTCCCAAATGGCTCTTCTGCATTGAGGGGGTGGGGATCTTACTCCACTCAAGGTTTGCCCAGCTTCAAGTGTGTGCTGGCTATATGCCATATGCTTGCTTTCTCCAGCCCCAAACTTAGCTGAAGAATTACTGTGTTTTGCTTGTGGAATAGTAACAAACACAGGAAAGTCAATGTTTACCTCACCTGGGTGAGCACACAATGAGATGGAGATCCATTCTCAACTATGGACTCTAAGGTTTATATTCATGGAATTTCTCCTTAATAGTGGCCCAGGAGATTTATATTCTTAGAGAGCTTCCTAGGTGATGTGCAACTGATACCCAACGGGTTTGAGCAATGTGGCCCTCCCATAATCCTTCAGCTCATAGTGGAACTCTTCTAGGTTAATTGAACATTTTTTTAATAACCCCAAGGTACTACATATTTTTTTTTGCAGAATTAAGAGCTTAGCTCCCAATCAGCAAGTTTCATTCTTTTCACTCTCTCTTGCTTTTTACCAAGGTTCACAGCACTCATCCACAAAAGAACATAGAATTTTGATACCTGAGTATATCCACTTACTTTGTGCAGCCCTGTCTTGAGTGGCCTGATCAGCCAGGGACATTGAAATTCAGACTTTCTTAAGATACAAGCCAAAAAGCAAAAGGCATGTGCACCCGCGCGTGCACACACACACACACACACACACACACACACACCATAATCAGTGAATTATAGATATTTATTTTAGGGCTCCTCATCCTTCCTTGTCCTTGCCTTTCAATTTCAAGTTTCTTTTTTTTTTTCTTTTTGCCAGTCCTGGGCTTGAGCTCAGGGCCTGAGCACTGTCCTTGGACTTTCTCAAGGCTAGAGCTCTACCACTTGAGCCTCAGCACCACTTCCGGCTTTTTTCTACGTATGTGGTACCGAGGAATCGAACCCGGGTCTTCATGCATGCTAGGCAAGCACTTTAACCACTAGGCCAAACTCCCGGCCCCAATTTCAAGTTTCTTAATTAAGTGTGTGAACAGAGAAACTGTACTTCTGATAGATGTTACCTGTCGCCGATTGCAGTCCATAAGGGAAAATCTAGTTGGTCTAGTCTTTTTTTATATATCCATTTTATGCTTCTGTAACATTTGTAAAACCTATACAAAAGTAAGAAAGTTAGAACCATCTTAAAGCATGACAATGAATAGGTGAAGAGGAGTTGGCTTGTGGGGCTTTGAGAGTAGCCTCCAAAATAAAAGACACTGGTCTTCCTCAGGACTGCAGGAGACTTACAGATACAAACCCTTCCTGAACCACATCCTTTCTGATCGTTACCTCTTCCATTTAGATGGACCTGTGGTCTTCTCCTGTCTACCCACACAGACCACAGCCCATTCAAGTACAGCCCCGTCTCCTGAGTATGTCTGCTCAGCCTGATCCTGCAATGCCAAATAAATCTTTTGTCATGTTAGTATGCCCAGGACAAAGACTTACTATTCTACTTCCAGAATTAATGAAGACTATAAATAAAGGGCTCTTTTTTTTTTTTGTAAATGGCCAGGAACACACACACAACACACACACACACACACACACAGACCAAAAACAAGAAAACATACTAACTGGGGTGCTAGTGACTCATGCCTGAAATCCTACCTATTTGGGAGGCTGGCATCTGATGATTATGGTTTGGTTCCCCAGTAGAGGCAGAAAACCTGGAGGTGGAGATGTGACTCAAGTGGTAGAGCACCGACCTTGAGCTAAAAAAGGTAAGGGATGGTACCTAAGCTCAGAGTCCAAACTCTGGTACCTGCACCAAAAGAAAAAGGAATGCATATCCATTACAAACAAATTAGACTATAGAGCTTAATAAACAACATCAAAAACAATGCAAAAGCATAGAAATGTACCATACATTCAGATCTCCCCCTTTCTCATCTTTCAAAACATTGACCAGCTTTCCATGAGTAATTTCCCAGGTTTGCTGCACAAAAGAGTATGACTGATTACACTATTTGGGTATCCTCCCCCTTTAATTCTCCATGTTTGATGGGAAGTGGTGCCCATGCTTTAACCCTCTGTGATCTGCACACAAAGTCCCCTTCCTTTCTTTCTGTGGAAAGACAACACTTCTTTTGTGCCAGAAACGACAGAGAATGAGAAGAAGAAGAGAAGACACGAGGGACAAAGCCTGACAACACTGAAAATGCTGACATAAATTAATCAAACAAGGCATCTCACAGGATTGAATTAGTTCCTGATTTATGGCTGCAGCTCCGCTCCTGCCGGCCGCTTCCTCATGCTCATCCATTGCTGGCCCTGATTTATGTCAGCATCTCAGTGCATTGCCTGACTTGGGATCCTCATAGGATGGATGGAAGGGAGAAGGCTGCTCCAGTGCTGGCTACCTCTCGTCCTATCTCCGTTCCACCTTTGTCATCCGTCAACTTCATTATTTGCCTCATAAACTCAATGTCTGCATCTTTCGGCTCTGTGTCATGTTGCTCTGGGATAAGGGAAATAAGTACAATTGATTCTTCGAGATTCTTCCATCTCCCTAGGATTGGAACTAAATCGGTGTGGATGGTACTTGTGATTATCTGTGGGCACGTGCCCATCTCTGCGTGGGGCTGGTCAAGTTACGGCTAATTTTTGTAATGAGAGGTACCCAGGGGGTGATTTGTAAGGTCATGTAGTTTGAATGTGGATTTTTTTCCTCCTTTGGGAAATCAATCTACTACCACAGCATTCCCTTATAGAAAAATAGTTTCTGGGAAAGATTTTTCAGCTCATTCTTGAAATCTATGTGTATCTGGTGATGTTCACTTGTCCATCTGTTTATTAATTTTCTTTTGCTTCAGTTCTTTGTTATTATGCATCATATTCTGGATGCTACATGCTTGCCTAGATTCATATGCTATGAGTCTCAGTCTTCAGGGTTTTTATTATCTACAACGGAGACAAATATTAAGCATATTATCAAATAAATAACATGATTGTATACATGTGGCAGTGTTAATAATTATAATCATTAGAGTTCAACATTATGTGGAGTGTTTCTAATTTTTGAAAACAAATATGGAAGGAATTAACATCTTGAGAATTAATAGGAAGTATTAATTAATTGATTAATTAAATAATCAAATCATAGTTCTAGCCCTTTCTTCCTTTAGTTATTTTTCAGATAAGGTCTTTCATTATCTGAGAGACCCATGTTATCTGAGTAAATAGGATTGTAGACATACACACTGTGATATCCAGCCTTTTTGAAGAAATGAGAGGGTCTCCAGGCTTCTTTTAAACTATCATTATCTTAGTAGCTGGGATTCCAGATGTGAGCCACTACGTTTGGTGCTGAAGTATTATTTTACATCCACCAAATGTCAAAGATATTTTTGAGGTATGGCTTTGCTTCTAAATAGCTAATATTACTTGGAAACCTGATTAAGTAAGTGGAAGATCAAGTTTATAACTACTTGATTTAGAATTGTCCAAATAATATTTTATTATCAGACATGAGATTCTTTATTTTAAAAGGTAAAAATACAAATGCAAACAAAAAAATACCTTACTAGGCATTGGCCATCTTAGTTTTTAGGAGGCTGAGATCTGAAGATAATGTTAAGAAGCCAGCCTATTAGGAAAGTCCATGACCCTTTTACCTCCATTAATCGGCAAAACTTGCCAGGAGAGAAAGTGGGGCTCAAATGCTAGAGTGTCAGTCTTGAATGCACAAACCAAGCAATAGTGAGGCCATGAGTTTAAGCCCAGCACTAACACAGAAAAAAATGAAAGTTTGTGTTATAGTTTTCCAAATGTATATCTTAGATAAAAGAGTTAGCATCACTAAAACCTAATTGTGTCTACCTTGTAATGTTAATGTTAAATGAGACAATGTATTCAGTGTAATTAACGCAATACCAAATATCTGCCAGATAACTGGTCAATGTTATTGTATTGATTTATTCCCCTTGTATTTTTGAATCATAGATTAGAGATCACCTGATTAGATAGAAAATTCAATATTGAAAGATAAAATAGGGGAGCGATTGCTTTGTCCCTAAAAAGGCAAATCTACCCCTTCTTCCGCTTTGCCGAAGGAGCCCAGATGCCCCAGTCAGAGGCCTGGGGCCATCTCCCACTCATGCTAGGCTGCAAGCTGCAACTGCACTGAACTCTTCCACAACCTCTACCATGCCGCAGTCTGGCCTCAATACATGGCTTCACTTGCTTGAAACAATTTTGTATTATGTCACCAAATCCTCTACTGTGCAACCTTCAGGGCATATCTAGGGGTCTCTTCCCATGAGGACTTCTTGACCATCCACACTTTTTTTCCATATTGTTCTCACTACAGTCTTTCTTTACAGTGTTGTCAATCAGTGTTTACTTTTGGGGCATTGATCCTCAGTACCTATGGTTCATTAACTTGTACTCATCAGTCTTACATCTCCAGTGATCTTTCATAGATGGAAAAGGTGACACTACTAGGAATTAGCCTTATTGAATGAAGGAATATATCTTTAAGGAAGAATTTAGCCAGGTGTCAGTGGTTCAGATCTATTATCCTAGTTACTCAAAAGGCTGAGACCTGAAGATCGCAGTTCAAAGCCAACCTAGTTCAAAGTCCTAAAGACTTCATCTCCAGTTAGCTGGTACAATGCTAGACCGGAGGCATGGCTTAAGTGGTAGAGCACTACCCATGAGCAAGCAAGCTTGAAACTTAGGCCTGCATTTCAAGCCCAGGTACTGACACAAAAGAGTCATTATATTAATAACAATGTACAGGACACTTGAAATTAAATTGACTCTTGAATTTACATAAGGAGCTACCATGACTCAGATTAGATAAGGAAGAACCCAACATCCAATCAGTTACCATGAAGTTTTCAAAAACAACATAAGCTATTTATGTGTAGTAAGTAAATATAAGTCTCTGGCCATGACCCCAGCATCATACCTTCATATTTTTCCTTCTCTGATATTGTTTCTTATAATCTTAGAAAACAGCAAAGAGTCTTCTAGTCCCCTGCCATTTGCTATTTCTTTGATATATTTCAGGCATTCTATTGTTAAAGAGCACTTTAAATGCTATGGCTTCTTCTCCTAAGAGACTAGATATTCAGAAGGATTCTTTGCTAACACTTCAGGGAAAGACAAGCCATCTTAGTTCTCGACTGTGAAATTTTCCCTAGACAACACAGTATCAGACACAAGAACAAACAGCTCAAGTGTTGGCTTCCTGTGGGATATTGATTTTCCCTCTCGGCTGCAGCTTTTTCCTCATCCTCTGGCATCCATTGGAAAAAAAAAATGAAACATGAGATTTGAAAAACTAAAAATACTGAAAGTGACATGTTCTCTGGCCTCCAGGGGGATTCTGTGAGAATTCCAGTGGAGAGGAATGGAGAGGATGGAGCATGCTCTTGTCCTTCCACAGTCATCGCGTAGCCTTTCTGACTGTGGAAAAGATGGAGGTAAATAATAGGTATTGGGTATAGGTATTAGGTAGATAGGAGCCTTTGGAAAAGTGGTTAGCAAAGCATTCCTCCCCCCTCCCTCCCTGCAAAGCACCATTGAAAATGCTTCCCTGATCAGCTCTGGCAGCAACAGGGTAGATAATGGTTAGAATAGTGGGATATGGACGGCTGGTTTCTAAGTAAAACAATGAACTGTGTGGTCTACCTTATTTCCTGAAATCTCATTGTCACTTTTGCCTTTATCAATGGCTGCACTGAGATGACATCTTCACAGTGAAGGATAATTGTGTGAGCCTCATCGCTGCTGTCCCCCTCAAATCCCAGAAAGTCAGATTTGAGGAATCCTGGCTTAGCTCAGCAACCCTATTTTCTAGGCTGCTTACTATTTAAAAGTAGTTTTAAATTTAGCACTGACTTTCAGACAAAAGGAAAAGGGTAATTTTTGTATGGATGCCTATTTCTCACCTTGCCTTCCAGGTTTGATTACTGACTTGGCTCCTGAAGCCATTTTGACAACTTCTCTAACACTTCAACTCCCTTTGAGGGAGTTTTGCTTGGCTCAAGGTTGTCCATTATCGCTGGTCTTTTAGAAGTTTACAGGAACTGTGGAACTAATTTCCAACCTCACTACCTGCTACTGGCTAAGCTGGCTGTGGATTTGCTATCTCAGTCCTTAGATGCTCTATTTTCAGCTTATAACAGACTATCTATCCCCACCAGATTCTATATTTGCTCCCCTTCTCACTAAGAGTGGCTGGACCATACCCTCCATCTGCACACATCATGCAAGTCTGTCTTGTAAGCTCATCACTTAGACTACTTGCATAAATGATCATACACTATAGTCCTCCAATTTGAGATCAGAAGTATCCACTAAGCGCTTAGGCATGCATTTATTATAGGCAAATCTAGCTAAATATATGCTCAGAATAATCATTTTCATTCACAATGTTCTTCTCCCCAAATTCTCTTTGGTTCATGAAATTGCCCTCTGCCCATCTACTCAAACCTGAACTTTGGAAAGTCATCTTGAGTCACCTGTTCCTAGTACCACCAACATGCTTCTTCTGCTAGCCTCTGCCTCTGTTAGCTCACAAGAGAGCTCTACAAGTCCTGTAACCTTAAAAAGGCTCTCTATTATAATGAATTCCAATGAAAATGAAGATGACTATATACATTCTTTTAGTAGTACACAGGTATATTTTTATGTATAAGGATACATCGTATGGGCTGGGGTTTGGCCCACTGGTAGAGTGTTTGCCTGGCATGCACAGAGACCCGGGTTTGATTCCTCAATATCACATACATAGAAAAAAAGCCAGAAGAGGTGCTATGTTTCAAGTGGTAGGGCTCTAGCCTTCAGAACGCTGAAGGACAGTGCTCAGGCCCTGAGTTCCAAACCCAAGGACTGGGAAAAAATAAAATCCATTGTATGGACATATATTCCAATATATACTATAGAAAGAGAGAAACATGCAGATTTTGTTGCATTGTCTATTTAATATATGGTAGACATTTCAAGTGTATGATGTCTAAAAGCTAAAGATAGAGCTGAGTGGTAGCACACTTGCCTATTATGGACAGAGGTCCTGAATTCAATCCTCAGCAAGAACCACAAAACAAAACACGAATGCTAAAGAAGAACATTTGTTCTCTCATCACATTACTAGCTTGCTCTTCTCACAACCTTCTCTCATCTCAGGGAATGACATCATCACATTAATTAGAAGCTAATGTCTTCTCTCCCCACTATATCTCTCCCCATCTTTCTCAAATTCACTCGACTCACAGGTCCTCGTAATTCTTTCCCAAGTGCCTTCAGAACCCACATATTTCTTTCCCATTTTTTTGCTACAATGTCACCCCAACTATTAGTATGACCTAGCCTATTGAAGCATTTAACAGAAGCTTTTAAATCCTTTGATTCTTCCACCATCCACTTGGAACCTAGAATTAACATTGAACTCTCAACATGCTATTCTCCAACCTAAAATCCAAAGCAATTAGGAACTTCCAGCCACCTTTGAACAAAGGTCATCCTTGTATCCTGGTCCCTTAGTCCCACTTCCTTCTTTGCTCCCTGAGAAATTCTGAACTGAACCTAACCTTCTGGGCACCATCTTTCATACTATCCTGTTTCCTTTTCTTTGTAGAGCATGCTATTTCTGAAGTGAACTTGCTTAATGATTTGTGAAGTTATGACTCCTTCCTGTTCTCTGTAGTTTGGATCACACCAAGGCTTGGCAAAATAACTAACCCCAATGCTTAGTCATAGTTGGTATTGCCTTAAATGGTCTTCAACTGCTCAAGTATTGTTATTTTACCTTCGCTTGTAAGCAACTTGGTTAACTGGATGGATAGATAGATAGATAGATAGATAGATAGATAGATAGATAGATGGGTAGATTGTGTGCTGGAACTCAGGGCCTGAGTGCTATCCCTGAGCTTCTTTTTCCATTCTTCCCCTTGAACTACAGATTCCCTTTCAGGGGGTATTTTTTTCGGTAGATTTTGGAAATAAGAGTCTCATCTCATAGACTTTCCTGCCTGGGGTAACTTAGAATTATGATATAAAGATCTCAGCTTCGTGAAGAGCTAGGATTACAAGTGTCAACCATCAATGCCTGTCATGTTAATATTTTTAGTTTAACTGGATTTTGAATTCTCTTTTTTTGTGGTTGTGGGGCTTGGACTCTGGGCCTGGGCACTGTCCCTGAGCTCTTCAGCTCAAGGTTACTACCCTACCCCATGAGTCACAGTGCCACTTCCAGTTTTCTAATGGTTAATTGGAGATAAGAATCTCCTGGTCTTTAGTGCCTGGGCTGGCTTTGAACCACAATCCTCAAATCTCAGCCTCCTGAGTAGCTTGGATTACAGGTGTGAGCCATTGAGCCCGGCTTTAGATTTAGAATTCTTAATGATCACAATTCTAAGTACTCAGTGCTTGCCATTTATCCCTTACAATGGAGCCGATATTTCCTAATGATAAATAGAGACAGTCTTTTCAGGAAGTCTAACTTCAAATTTCTCCTCATCAACCACGTAATGGCTCCTGACAAGCTTGCTTTGAGTTGCTTCTTTGAGGACAAGCTCTTTAGCTTCCTCTCTCTCCCTCAGGGTGTGGCTCATTCCTAAGGTCATAGGGTTGTGGCTCCCACAGCTTCATGGGCCATGAGAGAAAACTGAGAACTTTCAGTTAAACTTGAATGTCAGATGAGCAAAAATCACCTTCTTAAGTTTATGTCCCCTGCATTCAAAATGCAATGGAAGTTGATTTGTTTTTTCTGTACTTTTGTGCGATGAGTTGGAGAGTGTGACCCTCACTCTTTGCTTAGTTTCTGTTCCCTTCCTAAATCATAAGAGGTCTGGTTTGCTGTTGAGACAAATATTGTCCTTTCATTCTATTTTACTTCTTTACTGGGAATAACCCTTAATTCTTATTTTATTATCTTCAAATAGTTGTGCAAGAGAATTTGGTTTTAATGTGGCCATTTATGTGTATAATGCACTCTGATCAAAGTTACTAAAATGATGTGGGCATACAATGCATTGAAATCTTAAGAAGACAGCACAAAAACACACAGCTTTAGTCAGAGTTCTGATGAAATCACAATTTCCAAAACAACAGCCTTCTTGGTATGATTCCTTATTCTCAATAAGGCAACTATCAGCATTTGTTTAGTGTGTACTAGGAACCAAGGTCATCCTTTTGGTCTAAAAATTAAAATGTGTTTATGCATTATTTACATATATACATTCTATATTCTATATTCTATATATATATCACTCATCATTGCTTGGTCTTAAGATTAGATTCAGAGATCATAGTATGTATTCACTGTAGCTCCTTGATAAGAAGTTGACATAATTACAAAAAAAATGAGTTTTAGCCTTGAAAGCTTTTCCCGCCTTTATGAACAGTAATATTATTCAATGTGCAGTGATCATCCCATACCACCAGCAAAAAATGATATTTTTATGGTACCGGTATTATTTTTAATTGTGTGTTTTGCTTTTCAAATATGTAAAAGGCATGAAATATTTTTTCATTTGATGAAATATCTTAGCATGTTCCCAAAGGAGATTAGTCTCCAATCATTTTTGTAAAGGAATCTCAGTTGCATCTTTTCTAAATCATCTTCTCTGACTCCAACATGTGGATGTACTTTCTTGTACAAACCTGTTGCTCTTTACTCCTAGTCTGGTGACGGAATTCTTTTCCTTGTGTCAATGTCAGTGTTTGTTGTTGTTGTTTGTTTGGTTGGTTGGTTTTGCTCTGACTTCTCTATCCCCCATCTTTTGCAAACCCTCTAAGAACATATGTTTAACATCCTCACTAATAGATGATTATAGTAATAAGTACAGTATATACTATCCAGAACAAGAAACAGTTGTTTCTCCACAGGGAGATTTTTGACTGACTTATTGGCAGAGATGAGTAACAAAGACTCCATTTATTTTGCTTCTTTCATCCGTACTCATTATTTTTACCTGCTTTTTCAAATTCAGGCTAGGACTGTTTAAATGCTCATTATCATGTAGTTTCTGTTACAGTAGAAATTAGCTAGGCTAGGAGCATAGCCTAGTGGTAGAGTATTCTCCTAGAATGCACAAAGCCCTGGGTTCGATTCCTAGATACCAAATACACAGGAAAAAGCTAGAAGTGGTGCTGTGGCTCAAATGAGAGAGTGCTAGCCAGCCTGGAGCAAAAAGCATCCAAGAACAGTGTCAAGGCTCTGAATTCTAGCCCCAGGACTGGCCAAAAATAAAATGAAAAAGAAAAAGAAACAAGAAGAAATTAGCTTCATTAGAAGCATGTCCAGACTTGGTCACTTTGTGGCTGTGTAACTTTAGAAAAGTCCCATGATCTCTCTGTGCCCTAATTTCTTCATCTGTGGAAAAGCAATAGTAAAAGTTCTCACCTATGGAGTTCTAGTGCTAATCAGATAGGATTAATATATGTAAAAAATGATCTCAGATTAAGACACATACCAGGGGAGAAGAATGAAAAGTGTAAGATTGATCAAGATATGTTGCGCTCATAAACTAACATGTTCCCCTCTTGTAAAATTAAGTGGAGACTAAACATCGTAATAATAAACCAAATTCAAAACATATGCAACAATTCCTAGGGCACAATAATGAAGATGACATAGTGTGTGATATTGTAAGGAACACCCGATGTCAAAGTTCTGATGGGATATGATGTTCACAACATTGTTTTTCCCTTTTGTCAGATTTGGACTCTGAAGGCCTCTGAGATGATTTAGTCCATTTAGTGTTTGCATGATGGCATGAGCATGAATTTCTGTCAGACATTCATCATGATTTTCTAAGCTGTACTACACTTTCTGTTTTTTTGTTGATTTCTTACCATTTTCCTCTCTGCTTGAACTTAACTTAGTGTTTCAGATTTCCAATACTCTTTGTGTTTAGGATACTAATTGTAGTCGCCCATTATCCATCACTGCCTATCCCCAAACACCATTTCTTTGAACCCTAGGCCTTCCATGTGAAAAAGCCTTCCTGATTGGTTCTTTCATACCTAGTTGTCTTTCACAAGAACAGAACCTTGTCTTCCCTGCTGGCCAACTACTCTCTCTATTCCATTCCTCTTTCAAGTTGTCGTCACTTGATTTTGGGAGGAATTTTTGCTAACAGCCATTCCCAACTACAGAGTATCTTATTCTGGAAGAAAAGTTCCCTGATGTCACCATTGTACCCCAAAGACAAGCATTTCACCAAGATAGTATCAAGGACAGGAAAAACGGACAGAATTATTCAAAAGCCACCCATCACCAAGTGGATTCCTGCATCCTTTCTACTGGACCCAGTGGCATTATTGTACACCTTTTTCTATAGAAGGTTACTGACACACAGTTTCATTTTATACATTACTTTACAAAAACAAAAAAGATAAGTGACTCTAAAAACCTCAGGAGAAAATTGCTATGTAGAATTTCCTTGAGAGGGGAAACATGCAAGGGCCAAAGGATAAGTAAGCGAATGAATGAACAAGAGGAAAGGCAAGGACTGGAACCCAAATGCAAGTTTCTGATCAAGTGTCTGCATGGGTGGTGCAGATATTAGCCAACATGTAGAATAATAGAAAAAAAGGCAAAAGGAGAAAAAGTTAAATGTCAGGCAAACTACACTGGTATGAATGTCCAAGGCTAACGCACAGGTCAGAAATTTCAAGCATGTCAGTGGGTATGGGAAGCCATGAGAACACTTGACCAGGAACTTGGTTTTCATTTAAAAGATATTTCTAAAAATGAGTGTGTGTGTGTGTGTGTGTGTGTGTGTGTGTGTGTGTGTGTGTGTGTAGGCAAGGGGTAAAAATAAGCTAGAAAGTTGTTGCAGAAAACTCCCACAGATATTGCAAGCCCACAGAAGGGGTCATCACTGAGATTAGTCATCATCAGATCTTCTGGGTCAAATGTGAATGCGATTTGATCTGCTTAGAATTCCATTAAGTTAGTCAAGAAAAAAATAGGACTCTGTTTACTAATAACTCCTAATAGGCTGATTTTGCATATATTATTTTTCTTTATGCATTTTTCTTGGCAACTCAGCATTTGCCTATGACAAGAGATGGAGAAGAAACAACAATGAGATGGAGAAACATGTGTGAGCAGCCTGCCAGCTCCAGCTCCAATGCTGTGTCCTCCCTAGCTTACAGAAGATACACTGCCACTGCTTTTTCCCATGCCACCCTTATTCTAAGTCATTTTGCAACCTGGCTCTTCTTACCTCCTATTTCTGCCAGCTGATATTTTCTTTCTATGCTGAGGAGAACCCTAGATTGATCATAAGAGGTCAGGGAAACAAAACACTGAAGAGGAAAAAGTACAAGCCTATTTGCCATTAATCACCATGTTTCTTCTGGATAAATGTAAATGATATGGGGGCAGTGATCTGAGACTGGGCCAGCATTTACTGAACCGCATCGCCGAGAAGTTTTAATGTTCTTCTCCCTCCTTTCTCCCAAAGACAGCAGGGCTTGTGATTGCAAATGGGTTTAACCTTTCCCATATGAATTATTGGGTTTAGGATCCAATTTAGCGTATTCCTCAAGTTGGCCAGGTAGGGCCTGCTCTGTGCACCCTCCACATTGAAGGGTAAGCTGTGATGAGGCTGGAGGTGCAGCTCAGAGTCAGCGTGATCAAGAGAGGGCCACCCATCTCTGTTTGCAGATTCCAGAAAGTTCTTCCCAGAAAATCTGCTATTTCCATATCTACTTCCAGAAGAAATGATTCTTTCTCTGTGACTCAGAAGAAGTGATTCTTTCTCATGTGTGGGAACGCATGTGCCCAGATAGTAGCATTAAACCTCCATCCTACATAAGAGTACACTTAATCCCTGAGTTTCAAATCCAGCTTGGCCACCATTAACTGTGGACCCGGTTAGGTCATTTATCTTTATGTACCATAGCCACCATTTATACAAAAAGGATGTGCATAGTATCACCTAATGAGGTCTGTCTGTGAATGTATGTACCTGAGAATCACTAGAGTACTGGGGTTTGAACTCATAGTCTCCCACTCACTTGGCTTGTTTGCTTTGCTTGATCTGCTGGCACTCTACTACTTGACTTGTTCATTTTGGTTATTTGGAGTTGGAGTCTTGTAGACTTTCCTTTCCAAGACAGTCTTCCAAATCTCCACCTGCTTGGCAGAGAGGATTATAGTCATGGGCCACAGATTCTGGCTTCCGTGAATGTTTTAAATAAAAGCAATTGTAGCAAGCTTGTAGTCATTGGTCCTTCATCATGGTTTTGTAGTTTTCCCCTCAAAACACTCTGTGACAGGGAGGAGATGGTCAGTGACTGCTGGTTTAAAGAGGAGAGTGACTTTTCTCCTGACGTGACCAAGGCAGCACCTAACAGTTAATAAACCAAGTGATCCCCAGAACCAATGGGTACAAAGCTGAGTGCGGCCACACCAAGGCTTTCAAGGTAAAAGCCACTGTCTGGCATCATCAAGTCCTCCCGCTTTCTGGATGGATCTCACTGGATACTCAAGTGCTTTTAACTAGGGAGATTGCACTGGGGGTGCACAGGCTTAGAAGGTTCTGCTGTGGGATTCCCGGGGTCTGCAGATCAGTATGGTCTGCATTTGTCAAAGAAAACCCATCCTGGAGAAAACCCACCAAACCAAGTTAGCACGGCAGATAGACCACAATCAGAAAGCACGGAGGTGGTGTGGAAGGAAAAGGGGATTATTTCCACTTGTTTCGCTTGTTGTTATGTAGTCAAACAAACAGAAGACAGGCAAATGAGTATGCAGAGGCACTATTTCTTTAGTTCAAATGTCCCTTTAACCAGGAAAAAAAAAACTGGAATGGGGGGACAATTTAAATGGGGTGGGGCAAATATCAAGACACTGGGCTCAAAGACAGAGAGAAGCCCAGGTGAGACCAGCCAAGCCAGCTAGTAGCAACTGTCCCATCTGGGGAGGAGTGTTACCAAGCTTCTGGTGCTAAGAGCACCAGGCTGACATGTGGATGCCTTCCTCAGTCCAGCACACTGCTTGCTTGTGGTCTGAGGGAGCACGTTTCCCTAGGACTTCATTCTGCAAACATGAGTGGCAGAGGCCTTAGCAGAGGAAAGTCCTTATACCAGAGCAGCTGCAGAGACAGCCATTGTGTCTGGCTCTATGGAGAGCCAGATTTATGTTCTACACATGCAGCTTGAAGAACCATGGCTCAGCGAACTCAGCTAACATAGATATGGTTTGCTGTGAGTACGCTCCCCCTTCATTTTAAAATGTATATGTACTTCAAGGGAAATTAAATCCATAGGTTTCCAGTTCATTTACTCTTAAATCATTAAAAGGCTGTTTAAGAACATTAAGCATCCACAGAGCTTTCCTAACCATTCTGGTAAGCACCAGAAAAACTCTTTACTCCCCCCACCCCACTATCATTGAGAGCAAAGGACTCCACCTTCCAGAGGATGCTAGCTTGGTGTGGAACTCTCAGTGTTTTCTGCTTGCAGAAAATGCTAAAGTTGATGGCATAAACCTTCCCTTCAAGTACAGTATGAATAGAAAATGAATTCTTTCTCTGCATACTTTGAATAAGATAGAGTGTGGTCTTTATGTTATTCCAGAATTCTTGGGGACATAACCTAACAGGAGGTGGTATTCAGTGCATTTATATTGTGTTATATGCCTATTGGCCACAGGGTTCTGTGCCTGGTAATTCCATTGTTCCTTCAGCACTGTGCGAAAGGGATTGTCTCAGGTGCTAGCCAGCTTTCAATCATTGGAACTAAATACCCAAGATGATCAATTTCTGAGCAATGGCTTCTTCAGGATCATTATTTTGGAGATTTCAGTGTATGATCAGCCAATCCTGCTGATTCTGAGCTTGTGGAAAAGCAACAATACATTGAGCCAAAACTCTCCCCTCATTGCAAGGAAGCAAAAAAGAGTAAGAAGGCAGTGGTCCCACAGTACCCATCAAGATCTCGCCTCAGCTAGATTCCACCCACTGAAGTTTCCACCACCTCTCAACTGCAACACCTGAGGGACAAAGTGTTTCACTAGGGGCTTTGGGGGACAATTAATAACAAAAGTATCCCCCCTACTGTCAAAATAGTACCTAGAGAAATGCATTCTCTTGCTTGAAGTCCCAAGGAGCTGCACAAGGACCGATCATTCTGACTCTCAAACGTTTTTGTTTCCCACTGGCCTTGGCCAATGGCCAAGAGGACAAGCTGACTTTTCATTATCCCAGAGCTTCACTACATAATCTATTCAGTAGGGATTCATCATCAAAGATATAAGGACTGCAGACCTCAGTTTCACTAATTAGCTTAACACTTGGATTTAGCCTAGAGGGTAGCTATGAAGATTTACATTTTATAAAGGGTGAGAGGACTGGCAACAATGTGGAAACAAGATTGGAGTTTCTTGTCAAAGCCAAAACCTGTCCCTATGCTGTTGACTCCTTGAGACAAATGAATTTCGGAAGGACCATTTTGGTAGCAGTACACTGTGATGATCTGGACAACTTGTCTTTAGTAGCAACTTGGTATATAGCCACTTAATAAAATGAATGAGTTACATCATGCCATCGGGCAGCTGCAAAGATGCCGTACTTGAAATTGGTAGAATGGTTCGTAGGTTTTAAACAGAAAGAGTGTGGATAACACATCGATCCTTTTTTCATAGAAGGGGAAAGGTAACCTTATTCAGCTCATTAACAGGAGAGAATTTATCCAGATCACACTGAGACACTAAATTGAAAGCCAAGCCATGGATTTTTAATGAAAGTCTGGCTAGAGTTGCTATGATAGCAGAAGCAAAATGAAATCAAGAAGGGGTAATGGTGCCTGCTCATTCAAACTACAGCTGTTATTTCCCTGTCTAATACATTTATAGCAGAGCTTTAAAGAAAAAGACAAGGCTAGTTCTCTGGACTGCTAAGGTTGAAAAATGGGGCGAGAGTATTGTGAACACAGATCTTTCCTTCCCTAAAGTTGTGGAGGCAGTTGGAGAAAACGCATCCACTAGAGGGTGCTATCTGGACCATCAAAATGGTGGCTATACCCACCAAGTTGGGGTGTGTGGGGGGATCATTCAGAACATGTTGTGATGGCTCTGCAATGGTCTGTGACCTTCCCACTATTATTCCCGACTCAATTCCACCTTGTAAACTTTCACGGACATGCGCCTTCAGTTCTGATAAGGAAGAGTCTTGGGCTTTCTCCAGAAAGCTAACAGGAGAAAATTTTACTCCTGAGTACTTCCTCATATTCTCTTGGCGTGTGATGAGGATTACTAACTTTCAGGCTTATTACTTTTTTTTATATCCATTCAGCTTTTATCCTCTGGTTATCACTGCACACATGTCTCCTTAGATGTGCCTCAGTAGTCGGAGAATATTTCATAAACCTCTCCTCCAAGTGTATGCATTGGACATTCACTAGCATCTGTGCTGTGTCATGATGTCTCCAAAATTAAAGGAAGAGTAACTTCTGCCCAGATTTCTCACATCAAAATTAATGACACTATGAAGTGGGGTAAATGTAACATATCTAGAAAAGGAACATATCTAGTCAGGAAACATATCTAGAAAAAGCAAACAAATAAACCCAATGACAGTGACACCACCAATGATAGAACATTTGGAGAGCAATTTTCAGAAAGATTCTATATGTGTGGTTTCTATTATCATCTGAACCTCATAATCTCCCAATCCAGGAAAATTTTTATCATTAGATATTCCCATCTCATAAAACTGTTGACAGATGCTTACCATAACCAGTTTGAGAGCAAGAAGACTCGCTATTAACCACACTAAGATTCCAAATTCTGTATTCTTTAACTAAGTCTCAAATGCTTTCCCTATTGTGAGAGACTTTTGCCTTTTATATTTGAGCTTGAAGTAGTTGTATAAAGAGGTTCCAATTCAACATGTCGGTTTGTAAGTCCACTGTGTGTTGACCAGTACCATCACGATGCTTTCTCATCTCTCCCATCTCCACTCATCCCTTCATGTTACTTAGCTCTAATTTTTTCCATGTGATTGCATCTGACTACTTTTGTGAGAAGTTTGTGTTGTTATTGTTGTTTCCAAGATAAATAGTGATGAAATAGATTAGTTAGAGCTTTTCCATAAGGAAACAAAGATTTGTGCATGAAGCAAAGGGAGTCCACAGCAAAACAGAGCCTACGTACTGACTTCTGGACTATGTTTCTGGAAATCCTAATCATTCTTTTTCCCTTGTCCCTTGCCTATGGATACTGCTATGGTGAATGTCATACCTGCTTGTGAACCATCAGCTCTACTTTGAGGTGGCCAAGAGTGGACTTATTACTCAATAAGCTACTAGGAGAGAGCCTTCCCCTGGAAAATTCTCTCCCTGGATCACCAGGACTTGCACAAGAGGAGAACATCACTCCTCGCCAGCCTAAGCAAAATGAATTGAACATGGTTTTCCTTGTTTGTTTGGTTTGTTTTATTTGTTTGTATGTTTTTTTTTAACTAGTTCTAGGGCTTGAACTCAAGGCCTCAGCCAAGCTCTTACATGGCTTTTCTGCTCAAGGTTAGTGCTTTACTTACTGCTTGAGCCAGCCTTCCTCTTCCTTAGGAGTATGTTTTAAGTGAATGTGGACTACAGTCACAGTAACTTAGCAGCGTTTTATTTTGCCTTTGGACTAATAACATTGCACATCAACAAAAGTGGGGGAATAAGTGAAGCCTCCAGTTCAGCAGCTCTGACCCTGCTTCCTTACTCCCTCCAGGCCACAATGTAGGGTTCTTGGGACATACATATCACCCAGGTTTGGGGGTATGCATTTTTAATGGAATTCTTTCTCCTCCCTACCCCCCTACCCACACCTCCCTTTCTTTATGTAAAATCTTTATATGCCATTTAGATAGTTTGTATACACATGCCCTTATATCTATGCTTCCTTCCAAGATGTAGTCTAAGTTGACATTGAACTGAAACTGACTGATGTTCAAATTGGAAGGAAACATGGTAAGAAATGACCAGTCAACAAGTGGCTATTTGTAACTACTATTTACATATTTATTTGACGTCCCAACTCCCATCCATATTTAGAGTGACTTCTCCAATGCTGTCCTCAGGACTCAACTTCTTTTTTTTTTAATTTTTTATTGTAATTAATAAAAGGGTTACATGATATTTGCCAGATAGAAGGTGCATTAATTCACATACATTGATACCCTTTCACATGTCTTGGTACCCATTACCCTCCCCCCCCCACCCTCCCACCTGTCTTGGTTTTCCCCCCTTCCCTATCAAATTTCAAATAACCAAATACAAATAAATTCAATATATCAGATAACAAAGTGAGATACTGTAACAATATGAGATACCCAAGAGACAGCAAAGGAGATGAAAGATAACATAGTACATTAAGGACAACAATCATTCATTATATGGCTTTTGTTTCAATATCCTGGAGGTCCTTTCAATTAGCTTCAGACTATATGGCCTTATATATCAAGGTTTTGCTCTATTGCAGATCTCTGCTAGTAGAGCCCAAGGTTTCTATTGGTCATGACAAATGAGGAAAACCATTGAGCCTAAGTTCCTTTGAGTCTAGCTTACTTCACTTAATACGATTTTTTCTAAGTCTTTCCATTTCCTAACAAATGGGGCGATGTCATTCTTTCTGACAGCAGCATAGAATTCCATTGTGTACAAATACCACAACTTGTTGATCCACTCATCAACTGAGGGACATCTAGGTTGGTTCCATATCTTTGCTATGGTGAATAATGCTGCAATGAACATTGTTGTGCTAGTGGATTTAGTATGCCCTAGATTTTGGATGGTTGGGTAAATGCCAAGTAGTGGAATTGCTGGGTCATAGGGGAGTTCTATGTTTAGCCTTTTGAGGCACTGCCATACTGCTTTCCATAGTGGTTGAACGACTTTGCACTCCCACCAACAGTGTAGTAGTGATCCTTCCTGGCCACATCCCCTCCAGCATCTGTTATTATTCGTTTTCCTGATCCTGGCCATTCTAATTGGAGTGAGGTGGAATCTTAGAGTTGTTTTGATTTGCATTTCTTTTATGACCAGAGATGTTGAGCATTTCTTCATGTGTCTATAGGCCACATGAAGACCTCCAGGTCTTTGATCCATTTGGAGTTAATTTTAGTGCAGGGTGACAAAGAAGGATCCAACTTTAGTTTTCTGCAGGTGCTTAACCAGTTCTGCCAGCACAACTTGTTGAAGAGGCTGTCTTTCTTCCATTCTATTTTTTTAACTCCCTTGTCAAAGATTAGGTGGCCATAGGTTTGTGGTTTAATATCTGGGTCCTCAGTTCTATTCCATTGGTCTTCAGGCCTGTTCTTGTGCCAGTACCAAGCTGTTTTGAGAATTATAGCTCTGTAATAGAGTCTAAAGTTTGGAATTGAAATTCTTCCAGTGCTGTTCTTTCTGCTAAGAAGTGCTTTTGCTATACAGGGTCTTTTATTATTCCATATGAAATTTTGAATTGCCTCTTCTATTTCGTTAAAGAATGCCATTGGGATATTGATGGGTATTGCATTGAATTTGTAGATAGCTCTTGGCAAGATTGTCATTTTCACAATGTTGATTCTTCCAATCCAGGAGCATGGGAGGTTTTTCCATTTCCTTAGTTCTGCTTTAATTTCCTTTTTTAGGGTTTTAAAGTTTTCATCAAAAAGGTCCTTTACATTCTTAGTTAAGCTAATTCCTAGGTACTTTATTTTCTTTGAGGTTATTGTGAAAGGAGTTGCTTTTCAGGACTCAACTTCTACCTTCACAGCAAACTCTCCTCATTATCACTTGACTTCCACCTTCGCTCATTCTCCTCTACATTCCAACCACTTAATTCTCTTCTGGTGAATATGCCCTTCCATTGTTTCTTCTTCTTCTTCTTCTTCTACTTCTTCTTCTTCTTCTTCTTCTTCTTCTTCTTCTTCTTCTTCTTCTTCTTCTTCTTTTTCTTCTTCTTCTTCTTCTTCTTCTTCTTCTTCTTCTTCTTCTTCTTCACATTTTATGACTTGTTTCTACAACCAGCCAGCATTACTGTCCTCCAAATCCTCTAAAACCGAAATCTACAGATAGCCCAAGAAAATACACCAGAGGACATGATTTGATTTGCCTGAATATCTCCTTTTGGCTTTTGATTTGCTGTTCAAACAGGAAATGAAGAAGAATGTAAGACAAAGGCTGCACTGTTCTTATAACTCAACCCAACCCACTGCTTGCTCTTCATTGGGCCTGCTGCCTGCTTTTTGTGAGGCCCAGGAGTGCCTGGTCCAGAGAGGTTTCCGTGACAGGCCCCACCTACAGGGTAACCTGTTTGCTTAGTGAGGCAAATCATGTAGCATTCCAGCCCTCCATATGGGGCCTTGGTTTGCCTCCCTCCAGTATCCTAACCGGGGTTCTTCCAGAAAAGAATTTTAAACATCCTGCCAGCTCAGGGACAAATGCAGTCATGGCTACCCATGCTGGTGGGATCCTAGGCCAAATCTACAAATAACCCAAAAGACATTGCAGAAGACAGAACTTGAAGGTTAAGGGACAGGGACTAAGTTCAAAAAGCAAGACAGAAGATAGAACTGTTGGAATGACAATGCAATGAGAATCCTGGTCTCAGAACACTTCAGAAAAGGAGAAACATAAATGAGATAAATAAAGCTTAGCTCAATTCAGTAACAGGGCTGCTGAAGGAATCTTTCTAGTGGGTAACTCTGGCATCCATCTGTTCTGGAGAGCAGGAAGTGAGGGCTGGGTTGTGGCTGGCACAGGTGAATGCTCAATTACTATTCCATTCAGTTTCTTGTGAACTTTCCAAAGGACACTGAGGCTATGGGGTTATTGGTAATTATAGACTAATTTGTTTTGCCCGATTTGATTGAATACTGGGTAGTCTCCATTCTGTTTTTTATAAACTTTGTGAGCACATGTTTCACATTTAAGTCTCTTAGAAATCCCGATGAGTACAATGTTGAATTCTCAAGGTAAAATCAAACATAATAAAAGGACGCAATCCCTTCTGTCAGGTTTGCTTTCAAAAATACTATAACATGTTAAACATTAGCACAGTGTTTCCCTTCCTTGGTCAAAGTGGGTTTTGGATTGCTGGTGATTTCTCTGTAGATGTGTCTTCTATGTCTGTGATTCTGTGTTTCTAAGACAGAAAACAGGAGTCCTACATCACTCAAAATGACCCAAGACACTGTGGGTATGAGTGATGTAAGGTCAGAGTGTGTGATAGGCCTTTCACATGTGATCGGGTTTCAAAGGAAGCCTGGGCAGGAAAGTCCATGGGATACTTATTCTCAATTAACCACCAAAAATCCAGAAGCAGAGCTATGGCTCAAATGGTAGAAAGCCAGCTTTGTGTAAAAAAAATCTAAGGAATAGAACCCAGGCTTAAGTTTAAGCTCTAGTACTATCACATCAACAGGAAAAGGAGGAAGAGAAGGAGGAGGAGGAGGAGGGGGAGGAGGAGGAGCAGGAGGAGGAGAAGGAGGAGGAGGAAGAGGAAAGGAAGGAAAGAAGGAAGGAAGGAAGGAAGGAAGAAAGGGAGGGAAGAAGGGAGGGAGGGAGGGAAGGGCAAAGAGGACTTTCCAAATCATTTTAGGAATTAAGCAATAATACAAGTGTTATTAACAAATCTGAATGCAGGTGACATGACATTTTAGTGTGCAATTCATCGGTATCATTGTTTCTCCAGGTTAATGTGAGTGATGAGAAGTAGTGTGTCAGCAGCCATGTTGACTCTCTCTGGCTGGTTGTGTGTCTGGCCCCCCTAGACAGCCTTTGTGGAATTTGTTGGGGCTTCCTGCCCTTGCTAAAGCTTTCATACTTCTCAGAGCTTATTTCGGAGAAATGATTCCAAGACACTAAGGAATACAATATTTGCATTCTTGACACTAACTTCCCTTCTAATTATCATTTGTTGATGAGGTTTTTGCTTTGGATTCTGGTTTTTCATCTAAGCTTCTCATTTATATTTTGTCCAGGAACCCAAATCATCCTCAGGTAGAGAGCTTCCATTTCTGAGTCGAGTGTATAAGACACAAGAATCCAACCATTTGGCTTCTTTTGGCAAAAATCCCTAAACAAAGCCAATTTTTTTGCCACTGGCGGGAAACCTCTGGTGTCTGTTTTTATCCTCATATGAGGGCTGAGTGTGAAAGGCCCTTTGCAGAGAGAGCTGAATTGCTCTCTTCTTTCCCCTTTGCCACATCATTTTTTAAATTTCTTGTGGGCCTGTGCTTCCTTTGGCTCTCACTGGAGACCTGAATGGGTGCACAGAATAATTTGTTTGGGGAAATGTGCTTTATTTATTTATTTCTCTCTCTCTCTCTCTCTCTCTTTCTCTCCTTCCCCCTTTTCAGATCAGATCAACATAGAGGATGAAGGCAGAATGGAGGTCTCAGGATTTTGGAAAGTAAAATTAAATTAGCAAGCAAGCTAGGTGGACATACCAAAATTGGACAATTTAGGTCCCATTTCCTTGGGTTGTTTAGACAGATTGGTCCAATTTGACTTTGTAGCTTGATCCAAAGGAAGAGTTGATTACTGGCTTTGAAATGAGCTTCCTTCCTTGCCTGCGTGAGCTGGTTGAGAAGACGCTCAGAGCTTCAGCCAAGGAAGCCTGAACACTGGGAAAGGGAGGGGTGAGAGGGGAGCAGAAAAAGAGAGAGAGAGAGAGAGAGAGAGAGAGAGAGAGAGAGAGAGAGAGAGAGAGAGAGAGAGAGAGAGAGAGAGAGAGAGAGAGAGAGAGAGGAGAGAAAGGAGGGGAACAGAAAGTTGGTGGGGGGTAGCAAGAGAAAATGAGGAAGATGAGGTATTACTTAGCTAAGCTTGCCCGTGATTAACCTGGTAATAAAAATCACCTCTGGGAGGCCTGCCTGGAAATGAAAAGAGAGCCCAAAGTGGATATAAAACAATCTCCCTTTGCAGAGAAACTGACAGCTGATGTTTGTCCCCTCCAGGAGCCAGTAGGGGAGAGACAGCCCCATCAGCATTCTGGATGAGTTCACACTGCAGCTGCCTGAACGTGGAGATGTTTCTCTCGAACTTGATAGGGCCAAAGTTTTCTCCACCGCTTTGCATTTGTAAGGTCTTGTGATGGTTTTTCATAATCATGACAGCCTGCCCATGGTGCCTGCAGTACACCGTGCACTGGCTCCGACTTCTTCTTGTCCTTCAGCAAGAGCTATTTGCTCATTAGCTTCAGTGGGAGGGAGAAATTGCAGGCTCCCTCTGAAGATTTTGCCATTGGGTGACCGGATAAGCAGAATGCAAATGTGCAAATGTAGCTAGAACCCAGCATCTGATATCTCCCGGGCTGTAAGGATGCATTTTTTTAAGTGGTTTCTGAGGTTGAAAGAGGCACGATGGACCTGGACCTGGCCAACTGAGAGAACTACTGAAATAGAGACCTGAAATTCCCCACTTTATTTTTTTGGGGGGAGGGGGGAGCTGGGTTGTTAGAAACTTTTAAGTATCTAAGTTTGAGTTTTAAGCAGCATTTTTATAATAGCAAAACTACACTCACTCTTTTTTTGCATTTATCTTTTTATTATAATAGAAATAGAGTTTATTTTCTGCTTTAGGGGTTTGAGACATGATTTGGAAAACATCCTTTTAAGTAACTATCAAATTCTCTTTATGACTCTTCAGGAAAACATGTGGTAAATTATTATATATAATTTTTTTATGTTTAAGCAATCTAGTAAATGTTTTATTAGCTTCTATTATGTGACAGATACTCAACTTTGAGGATGACAGAGAAAAAATGATTCTTGTTCCCATGAAGTCCTCAGCCTGGTGAGTTTTATCAAGTAAGTACAGAAAGAGGGGAGATTCTAGGGGCACAGGTACTGGGGATTCTAGGGGCACAGATTGGTGGCACAAAGGGGCCATTTCTCCACCCAGCTGGTGGTAGGAAAGTTGAGTTGGGTAAGTTGAGAAACAATTGGCCAGTCAACAAGGAAGTTCCAGCTGGTCAGCCATGGCTCATGCCTGTAATCCTAGCTACTCAAAGGGGTGAGATGTGAGGATCACTCAAAGCCAGCCCAGGAAGAAAAGTTCATGAGACATTAATCTCCAGTTAACCACCAAAAGCCTAAAGTGGAAGTGTGGTTTCAATGGCAGATACCTAACTTTGAGCAAAGTTACTAAGGGGCAGTGTCCAGGCCCTGATTTTAATCAATTAAGCCTCAGTACTTGCACCCACATTTGGGTGCACACACACACACACACACACACACACACACACACACACACACACAGGTCAGCATTTCAATCCCCTTCCCTCAATTTCACACCCAACACCCTCTCTCCTTCATTGCTCACATGTCAATCTGTATTCATCGACAACTCTTGATCTCAATGCCCTTCTATCCATCCCTCCATCCATCCACTCACTCATTCTCAAATTGTATTATTTTTCTTCTCTGATGTGTTTGAGTTGCTTCTCGGATAAGTGGTTCTCCTCTTATATTTTCAGGCAGCCTTTTTAAGATAGTTTAATGCGGATAATTAAAAATAACAGTGAATGAAAGAGACCTTTTCCCTAATGAGTGAAGCTTCCCAAATATTTAGACAGAAAGAATGAAACTACATTTTATATGGAAGAATAGTCATAATTGCATAATCTGTTATGAAAATAAAAGATCTGAATGCCATGCAAAAATGGAGGGGAGATGGAGCCACTGAATCACACACTTGTATAAAATTTAAAGAAAAGAAAATGAGCTACTTCAAGGCACTTCCCAGACAACCTGTCTGTCACATTTTTATGTTGGGTGGGGGAAGGGATTAGGTCAACATCTTCATAGAAATTTCTTGCAAAAGTAAAAGTAAAGGCACAGTGTCAAAGCACTTACCTAGCTGGCACAAGACCGGTTCCAACACCAGCATCATGTAGAATGAATAAGTAAATGCATTCATGACTTGACTAAAATAAAATATCGGGGCATAAAACTGTAGAGCCGAGGGCAGAGTGTTCTAGTTCTAGTGAACTCAGAATACTTCTAAGGAGTGTCCACAGACAAGGACCTTCAAGTAGTTTGGTAGAGCTTTGTCATCTGCTCAGAGCTCCCTGCATGCCTTTTGGCCCTCATTATCTCTGTAGGGCTTCCTTGGTGATCACTGGTTCCTAATCAGTCCCCTGCCTCCAAAGACTGTCTTCTTAACCCCCAAGGTCCTTCAACTGATACATAGGAACTTCCTTGTTTTCCATGAAGAGCGGCCAGTAATAATAGCTGCTCAAAACCTGAGTCTTTGACATATCTATACATACATCACATTAGGGGACTCGGATTTCCATGTATAGATGGTCACATTCTCCCACTCCCACACCCCGACCTATCCCAATCTATGGTGTTTGTTGAGCAACCATATTACCCTACAGGGAAATCCACAGGCATTTGTTCCCTTCTTCCTTTGGCCTTCAGCCTTCATGGTGCAGAGAGAAGAAAGGAGGTCCAGGGGGAAAAAAAGAGCTTCTCCACCATGCCTCTGTTGCTCTTCCAAATATTTGGTAGGAGGACATAAGCCAGGTAGAGTCTTCGACCCTCCAGATAAGTTGACTTATCCCAGAAGGTCCAGCTTTCCAGTCAGCAGGCCTGGGTTCAGATAACTTTTTCAGCAAAGCTCCAGGGAGGACGACACAGACTGGGAAGGTAATCTCAGCACCAGGGTACATTCACTTATGTGGAAAGGCTACCTTTCCTGAGGTCCCTGGGCTCACTTCAGTGTAATTGAAAGGATCTGGGTAACAAGTGAGCCTGCCATTTAGGCAGCTGGGTTCTCTTCTCACCCTCTGAAGGATTAGTGCCCCTGTGGAGACATCTTTGTGACTCCATCTCTGGCTTCTTCCAGCCACCATTCCTCCCTGAAGTTCAGGCTGCAGCTTTCCAAGAAGGTATTTTCTTCTCCCTGCTTCTTCTGAGACTATCTCTAGATACTTGGCTGTGGTGTTGGCTCTCCCACAGACCTAGACATGTAGCAGTTTCCAGTGGGCTTTCCTATGAATGGCAACCAAATGTAGGAGTCTTCACTTGGTCCTGATTCTAATGCCAAAAGCATAACACACCTGAAGTGTCCCTTCAGATACTCACAGAAACCCCCTCACATCAGCCTATGCATGGGTCCCAGTAGGAAGAAGTCCACCCTGAACACATCCTTCTGCAGATACTATTCACTTGCCAGAGTTACTGCTGAGGTTTTCAGGCTGTGAAATGAATATTTTATTAACTTATGAAGGGGAAAAAGATTAAATTAGCAAAATGATGATAAAAAAAAGGATAACCTGACTTCAACCCTTTTATTATGCTTCACACAACTAGACAGCAAATTGCGTGCTGGGCCTTCTGCTTAGATGGCTGTAAAGAATCTAACTTTTGCTTTCAAATTAACCTGTCAAATCATATATTTATAAAGGAATGAAGGGAGGAAAATGAGGGGCCTAGGAAGGCCCACGCATCAATTAAAAAGAAATTAATTACAATTTACTTGAATTAGCACATTAACACTCCCAGATTACCAAAGAAGTGTGTCTGTACCAGGGAGAGTCAAAACAGCCCGGTCTGGGGGAGGATATGGGGAGGAAAGGGTTACCTCCAGTCCCAGGAAGGAGTGGAACAGAAGTCTGGGTAAGGTGAGATCTGCTGGAGGCAATATAAAGATTCAAGTAATTAAAATCCTCTCTGGTTTGTGCTGATTCAGAGTCCTACAGTGAGTGGCATGTTTTGCACAGGCTGTCTCTGAAATCACCCCTGAGAGGTCAAATAATGAAGTGGGCACTCAAAAGAAAGAGTACCCCACAGCTACAGAGAGCAACACAGCCTTATGCTTGTCAATAGAAATCACAAAATAAGCCTGGCACCACAGACTCATTCCTGTAATCCTAGCTACTTGGGAAGCCACAATCTGAGGATCAAGATTCAAAGCCAGCCTGGACAGAAGACAAAAAAAATCCATGAGACACTTAGCCTTAATGAACCATCAGAAAGCTGGAAGTGAAGGAGTGGTTCAAGTGGCAGAATACCAACCCTGAGAACAAATAAAGGAGAATGTGAGGGTCTGGAGATCAAGCCCCAGTACCAGCATAAAACAAAAAGGTGAGCACAGGTCCATGCCTGTAATCCTGGCTACTCAAGCTGAGATCTGATGATCATGGTTCAAAGCCATTCTAAGTAAGAAAGTCCATGAGATGCTTATCTCCAAGAAACTACTCAGAAAAAGCCAGAAGTGGTGTGGTAGGCTCAAGTTTAAGAGCACTAGCCTTGAACATAAAGAGCCTCAGGGATAGCACCCACACCCTGAGTTCAAGCCCCAGGACCTGCCAAAACAGTAGAAATAGAAATAAAAGAAATCAGAAAATACATGCAAGACCATCTCTCCTTTTAGGGGAAAGATAATGAGTAGGGGAACATAGAGAAATTGGGAACATAAATGAAATTGGAAGATGCCGTAATTTGGATGTTGTATGCTTCTGACAGGGAGATGTGTTAAGACTTAGTCTTCAAGGTAGCACTATTGGAACATGGTGGCTATCTTTAGGAATGTGGGATCTTGTCTTTTTGGGGGGGTCATTTTATTTGCGCTATCAAGAAGAATTGTGGGATACCAGTCCCCCTCTCTCTTTCTTTCTGGCTTGTTGACCATGAAATAAATAGTTTTGATGAGACTTACTATAGCTTTTTCCATACAATATATTTAAAAACTCACAATTTATAATCCCAAACATGGATACATTGCATACAAATGTGATCATATTAGTATTAGATGTTTCACTTTTAAAATATATAGGGCAGAACAAATATACCTCTCTTTTCTCCATCTTTTTACCTATCCGCTTCCATCTCTTGCCTCTGAATATAAAACAACCTTTGCCAATTGCTTCTTGTCTCCGATGCCCATTACATCTTTGTTTCACTCATTTTAATTTTAATTTTTTTTTACTTTCCCTTCTGGGGTTGGTGAATTATTAATGTTTTGGAAATGGTTTCAGAAGGCATTCTCTCCAGGAAGAGTTCTGTGGCAGGGGACTTTGGTGGCTTTCTGATGGCATTCAGCTGTCTTCTCTGCCAACACTGACAAACCTTTGTCATTCTCTCCACCTCTCTGTCCAGCAAACGACCTCAACAGGGCTGAGGCTAGTAGAAGTGACCCCCTGTCTCATCCTCAGGACTGTGTGGTCCAGTAGAGGCTTCTCCTACTCATGTGAAGGAAGCAGAGAAGAGGAAGGTTTGTAGGAGGCCAGAGAACTTTTTTTCAGAGACAGCAGAGTAGACAGAAGAGTGGGATGGACTTCCACTAAGTAGGCTTCCAGACATGCTGGTTCCTCATCTGCAGATTCAACTGGGAGATATCTGAAAGAGAACTTCATCTGTACTGAACACATACTGGCTCTTCCTGTCATGATCCTCAAAACCATAGAGCACAGCAATGACTTCACATCATCCTTGCATTGCATTATGGCTTCTAAGTCATCTTCAGACCGACGTTATCTGAAGATGACTTAGTGCCTACAGGAAGATGGAAGTGGTTTACATGCCAATATGCAATTCTATGGAAAAGTATGTGAGCACTTGAGTGACTAAAAGCACATGGTTGAGAGATCAAGGCAGAAACCTTCCCTTTGCTGTTTGCATAGGGTCACCTCGGGCAAAACCAAAAGCCACTGTGTGTCTCAAGGTTTCTCTCCTATAAAAATGAAGATGAAGACATACCACACCCAGGGTTTTGGAAGTTCCAAAGTAAGACCAACCCCACCAAACCCTCAGTTCAGGCTCTAATACCATCTGGTGTATCTCTGCCCCCCACCGTAGGCCTCCAGGATGGCCCTTGATTGTGAAGCTGTGTCTCACTGATTTGTATAGAGAGGGCTTGTTAAATCGGATGCTAACAGAAGATGCTCTGCTCTTGAAGGAAGGAGTGAGGTGAGCAGTGTTCATTAATGGGGCTGGCTAGATCAGCATGTTCTAGATGCTTGCCTCTCCAAGTACTGGATGGAAGTATTCTTTCTCTTTAATCATCCTGCTTCCTTCTGCCCCCTGGTTTCCCAGGCTGAGTCATCTTGGAGCCCCTATAGATGACTTTACTTTGATCTCCTAGATACTCCTCTTATGAGGAGAGGAATCCACTGGGATCCCAACTTTCCATCAGCCATCTGGACCAAAAGATTACTGAGCTGCTGGGGTATACTTAGGACTTCCTGGTGTTAGCCATATGGTAACATGAGAAGCAGCTAGGAGCCCTGGTGATTCCAGGACAGCACTGTGCCTGCAAATACTACCATCACCAAAAAGCAATGTACCCAGCGTGATGGTCAAATTCCAAGACAGCTGCAAATGTGGGAGGGGGGGAGATGGAAGAAGTCTAGATGGAGCAAAGATGAAATGAACAGCAGAGAGGATACTTAAATGTAGCTTCTTTCTGGCAAGCAAATTAACATGCTTTGTTTGAAGAAAGAAACACAGTAGTTTTCCAGGACCTCTCTCCTGTGCATTGGCTCCAAGAGGTAGGCTGGCTGAAAGGTAGGAAATGGAATTTTCAGGGAGAAATATATGGGTTGTAGACTGCCATGTTTAAATGGGAAGATTTTTCCTCATATCCACAAATCAGATTCTTCTGAGCCCCCTAGAGGACCTGCTCCAAATGTTATCATTACCCGTCCTTAATTTATGCCACCCCATTTGCAAGTATCGTGGTGCGTAACGAAGTTAGGACGAACTAAAGCACAAAACCTAAATAAAAGACCTTCAGTGGAGAAGAGGAGAGCCATCCATTTAGATTTTTAAACTGCTTAATAGAATTGAGGTTGCTGTCTGGGTCTATTGCTTTTACCAGTTCAGAGAGCAGGTGAATTGTGGTGGTGTAGGAAAGAGGGCACTTTAAGGCTGGCAGGCAGTGAGTGAAGAAACTTTCCCTCCCACCTCCCTCCATTTTCACCATACCTGCTCTCTCCTTTCGCACAAGCAAGCTTGGTTAATTTATATGGGCTTGCTCTCCACCACGCCCATCACTCTAGTTTCCAGATCCATCAATGTTTTCTGATCAATAATAGTACTGAGTCCCAAGCTGACACAGTGTTAGAAGGGGTACTGAACAAATCCCTTCTTACATTACGGAGGCCCAAGCAGAGACGAAGGGTGGTTTAGTTGATCCAGTTGTTCCCCCATGCTAGAAAGACAGAAGAAAGAGATATCAGGATTCAAAATGATGGAGTATTAGGAAGAATACACTGCCTTTGCTTCTAAAACGCAGAAATTTTAGGGGCAGGGAGCAGCAAGCTGACAGACTGGTAGCCTGCAGGATAAAATCTCTTGTTGGAGCTCCCCAGATATGCTGGGCTCTTCTTTGGGCTCACCTTTCACATTATACTTTTTCTTCTTCCCACCTTCCCACTCAAGCTCCACCCTCATCCACACACACATTACCCTGCTCCCCCAACACACACACACATTCTCAGAAAAGGCCTTAGGAAGAAAGATAAGAGATGAAAGTTAGAAGACAGTGTTTCCTGGGTGGCTAGCACAGGCCTGGCAGTGAGCTGGGAGATTGGGCCTGGAATAAGCTGTGCTCATCATTCATTTCTGTAGATGAAGTAATAGAGGTTAAAAACTAGCTGAGTATGCATGTGGACAAATAATAGAATACAAGCAGTGAATGCCTCCAAGGCAATTTTTATTAAATAGAGTTTTGTACCATCATGACCTGACTGTTGCAGTGTCCAGAACTTGGAAGGTATTAATTTTGCTTTTATTAATTGATTGACGATTTGTATTTTCTTCCCTTGTGAATTTTCTATTCATTTGTATTTGTAAATTTTGTGTGTGTGTGTGTGTGTGTGTGTGTGTGTGTGTGTGTATGTGTGTGTGTGTGTGTGTACCAGTCTTGGGGCTTTAATTCAGTGCCTAGGTGCTATTGCTGAACTTTCCTTGTTCAAGGCTAGTGCTCTACCGCTTGAGCCACAGATCCATTTCAAGCTTTCTAGTGGCTAATTGGTAGTAAGAGTCTTACAGACTTTCCTGCCTAAGCTGGCTTTGAGCTGAGTTTCTCAGGTCTCAGCCTTCAGAGTAGCTAGGATTATATATATAAGCCACCAACATATGACTTCAACATAGATTAATGCTAAAGAAAAGAGGCAGGAAGCAAAATGTTTTGAAATTATAGAACAAAATGCATTCATTTAGCATTTATTGAATACCAACACCACATTATCAGGCACTGATACATATTACCACCATCATATAAGTTCCAGTATCATCACTGAATAAAACCATACATATTTGCAACGTCAGAGTCAATGCTGTTCACGTTGCTGTTCACAGTGGCTGTTTCTCCCACTCAGGTGAGAGGTTTTTCCGGTTGTGAAACAGGTAAACTTTACCTATGCCCCTGTTTTCTAGCTGCAGCTCTACCAGTACTGCCCAGGTTAGAGTTAGAGTGGCTCATCTTAAGCTTTTATCCTCTCGAAATATGATCAGTATTCAAACCTCCCATAACCTACTACCTCTTGCCTTCTTGGGTGTGCTTTCTCCTGTGGGTGCCTAACAGGTTTACTTTCTCTCCTGTGCTTTACTGGAAGTAGGACAGCAAATCTGGTGTATGGAAAAACAAATTTAACAAGTCCAACCTAAATGTTGGAACCACAGAAACAGGAATGGCCCTCTGATGAACTACTTGATCAGAGAAGGCTGATGCCCCTGACTTTCAAGGATCAGGTCCCATGTTCTCACGCTGACTCAGGGAGTTCTGTTCTTTTAATATGTGATGGAGCTGCCTTGGAGACATTTATTTAAGTATTGTCTGCTCACTGGAGTCTCCTACAGAGGGGAAACATGCTTGGGGGAGGCACCTCAGCGTCTCAGCACTTAGCAAAGGTCAGGAGGAGAACGGCTGACAAATTGGACAGCTCCTTTCAGAAGTTTAATCTCAAATGTGATATATATTTTTCCCTCCTCTTGTCTACAAGGAACAGTGACTCCAACTCTGTCATGTTGCTGGGCCTAAAGAGGATAATACCGTAGTTTTCGCACAGGACAGACAAGGGTAGAAGATAGAGCTATGGTAGTGATGATTGCTGCATTCTAATTGATCACAGCTTCTCTTTCCCAGAGCGCTGAGCATCAGCTCATTCATCATTCTCAGGGCTTTATTAAGCAAGCCATTACTGGGTATTAGTGGCCCCATTTCTCGGTCATGCAGCCAGAGTCTGAGAAAAGCTGAGTGATTGATCTGGCAGCGCAGGGTAAATGAGTAGTACGCTAGTAGTTAAATTTTTAACCCATACTCCTCTGCTTCAATCCTAGATTTATGCTAGTGCTGTGAAACATGTAAGCAGGACTGTCATGATTAGAAGTCTATAAGAACATCCTTAATCACTGGCACGATATTTACCAAGGTCATGTGATCCTGCCATTGTGTGATATCTACTTGAAGTTCAATGGAAAGCATCTAAATTCATCAGGCCTGAGAGAAGCATGAGGTAGAGAGTTACAATGGCCAGAAGTTTGTAGAACTGAGGTGTTGAACATGGCTGTTCCCGAGCAGAACACTTGACAAAAGGAAAGGAGTCCTGTGGACATGAGAAGCTGTTCAGTCATTGCTTATGGTAATGAGACTATCCCAGATGGAGCTATCTGACTGAGGTGAGTCATTGAGGCAGGTGAGCAGCAGCAGCCAATAGATATGAAGAACAGACTATGCCTCGATGCCTCTGGCTATGAATGAGACACACACATCCATGCTGAGGAAAGTCCACTAGAAGTAACAGCCAATGTCAGTCAGTGGTCCTCAAATTCCACCCAGTCTTTAATAGCACAAGGAATTGTATTACTACTCATTTCCCTTAAATCATCAAGTTTCCAATTTAACACATTTTTTTTTCCTTTTTCTCATCTGAGAATGCCTGTCTTCTTCTGGCTCTAGGTCATATCTGTAATTTAGACTACTTAGGAAGCTAAGATCAGGTGGATGGTAGTTCTAAGATAATTTAGGCAGAGTTCGTGAAACCCTACCTCAGAAATCAGAGATCCTTTGCCAGGCACTAGTGGCTCACACCTGCAATTCTATCTATTCAGGAGTCTGAGATTTTAGGATCACAGCTCAAAGCCAGTTGGGACATCAAAACCTGTGAGACTCTTATCTTTAATTAATCACCAGAAAACCAGAAGTGGTGTTGTGGCACACCATGGTAGAGTGCTAGACTTGAACTGAAGAGATCAGGGACAGTGCCTAGACTGGGAGTTCAGGCCCAACAACAGACCACCCACAAAAAAAAGTCTGAGATTCTCTTCCTCTTCTTCTTCCTTGTCATCTTGGTGCCACCTTCCAGAATTTTCATTTCCTCCTTCTCAACAACTATAACCTAGCTTGTTTTGCCAATCTTATATGCAACCTTTCTTTGCTTCAAATTGGAAGCTGTCAGTAAGCTCTCAGTAAGCTATCAAACCTTTTCCCAAGCTTCTTGGGACACGTAGCTCAGTGGTGGAACAGTTGTACTTTGAATGTGCACAAAGTTTTAAATTTGCTCCCTAGCATTTTCACTAAAAACCGACACCACAAAAACCTTTTCCAGGTTTTCCCCCCAATACGTCTTTTCTTCTATTCCTTCCACTACTCTCTAGGCCCAACTGACTTGCTACCTTTCTCCGATTTGCCTTGGAAGACATAAGCTCTTGCTATAATCAATTTTATTTCTTCCATTGTTCACAATTGGCAATCTGCATCCTATCTCACGTAAAACCTTAATCCAGTTTCCATATAACTTCTCCATGCTGCCACCACCTTCTCCCACCTTCCTCTAACATTTCCTCAAAAATCTACTTGAGTTACAGCACTCATGGCTAATCATAATCAGCTTTTGATTAATCTGTGCTATATATCTTTTATTCTCTTTTTTCAGTTAGACATTGATGGACGACATTCCATGTGTTTCCCAGAAAGAATTAGGCAAGTGTAATTTGGAGCCCAAAGAGCATGTATGACAAAGAGATCTTTTGGTCTCACTGCCTGGAATTCCCTACAGGTTTCACGGGCGCCCTAAAAGCTGAGCTCTTATCTGGTCCCTGCTGTTGCTAAGAACCCCGGATATTTCTTATCCAAGAAGTGACTGTTTCTTGCTTTCCTCAGTTAACTCACTGCTCTGTTTTCTGACTTTTCTTTGACACCTAGATGGTTGAGTATTTGTAATTAACCACTTGATTTTTGGATCCATGGCCCCTATTTTTTTTTGTCACAGGAAGTGATAGAAACATATCTTCTACCTACTATATCTGAAAGCAAAAAAAGACAATAATAATAAAATAAAGTGGTGACATTTGCTAGGATATAACCACTTGACTGTTTATTTCCATCTATGTATTTCTATTTTCTATTTTGGAAGTGCTAGGGATGAAGCCCAGGGGCCTTATTCCCTCCGTTGAATGCCACCAGCGTCACAAATCCACTTGAAATACTGACATGAGGAAAGAGTTGGGTACATATGTATAGGAAGTGAGATTCTAACTCAAAATGATCCCATTTCTTATTTATTCAACAAACATTTAGGAAGCCGTTGGCTGTCAGTCATCTTCCAGAATGCTGTCCTTATATTGACAGCATAGCTGGTCTCCTTTGTGCCCACAGGAAAGAAACAAATCTTGGTTTGCCACTCCAATTGAGTTCATGCCTGCCTGCCATGCCTTCTGGGTTGGGTGGGATTAGAAATTCACATGCCCGCTACTCACTGAAAGCATAAAACTCAGGTTTGCTGAAAAGAAGCCAAAAAAAATGCCCTTTAAGAGAGACAAGTTACATGCTAACTAATAGTACTGATCTTAAGTACCCCTAAACCACAGCCACAGGTTCTGACCAAGAGATTGGGGGGAAAGTAAATGATAGGAGATGCACAGGGCTGGAGCTAGATCTTCAGGGAATCCCTGGGGTGCAGTCCAAGGTAGAGAACTCAGGGAAATAGAAAACGAGTTACTGCTGTTCCTTTCCTTTGTGACTGAAGTATCTATCCTGCAAGGAAAGGAAAGATGTACCTCTTTCACATTCCCTACTTGAAACTCCCCTCGAGGCCCTCTTGTCAGGGGCGAGAAGAGGATCAGACACAATTAAGCAGGACGACCCTGGCTAAGTGGCAACTTTCCTTTCAAACATAAGATGAGAACCAGACACAACTGCCTGGGCTCAAGTGTGGCCTGAGCGCCCCTCCATCTTCCTGGAGCTGTGTCTCAAGAGTCCTCTGCCTCCCTTTTCTCCTCCCTCTTAGAAAGAGTGATGTCGCTTATAAACTTGGAATGCAGCTCCTACCACAGGCATGGGAAATGTGGGGTTGTGAACGTGAAAGAAAATAATAACATCCATGTTTATTAAGCATTAACTTTTATATTTATGAGGAATGGTGTGGTAGAACAGAAAGATAAGTGGGCAATTGCTCAAAATTCCTCACTTCTAGTTGAGGGATTAAGGGGAAACCAATAAACACTGCTATCCTCTGTTACCTCGTAAGGAAAATGGAATAATCAGACTTATGTTTCCTGTATCTTGTTTTGCTCTAGGGTTCAACTGAGATGAGATATGGGGAAATGTTTTGAACAGTGTATTAGCTTAAACAATTCTAAACGTTACAGTAAACAAGTCAAATTTTTTTAGGGCTTTATTTTTTTCTTAAAAATATTTTTTCTCTCTCACCCATGACAGTGCTGTGGGGGCCAGCTTATAGTTTGTGATTCACAAGCATTTGGAATGTGGACTTTCTGCTATAGTAGTAATGTCTCCAACAGTAGCCTTAAGGTAATGCTGGCTTCCATACTAGACATAGCATCCACAGAGATAGGACAGATAAATAGATAGACAGATAGACAATAGAGGGATACATGAATGATAGGTAGATAATAATAGATGGGAGATAGATAGATGATAGATAGATAGATAGATAGGATAGACAGACAGACAGACAGACAGATAGGATAGACAGACAGACAGAATGGCTGTGTCATTCCTCCATTCCATACAGGAAAACCAATCCTAGTGTTCCAGCTAATAACAGAGGTGTGCATTAGATACATAGCTAATATCAAAAAGAGGATACTATTGGAAAACCAGATTGGTGGCTCGCACCTGCAATCCTAGGTACCCAGTAGGCTGAAACCTACTGTTTCACTGTTAGCAGCCAGCTTGAGAAAAAAGTCTATAAGACTCCATCTCCAAAATAATCAACACAGAGCTATACTGGAAGCATGGTTCAAGTGAGGGCCCTAGCTAGTGAGCAAAAGCATGAAGCCCAAAGTTCCTGTCCTGGTACCAGCACAAAAGCAAAACAAAACAAAAATTACGAGAAAGGAGATGGTGCTAGGAAGAGTCTCACAATATTCTGAGGGGAACTGAGGCTCCAATCCAAAGCCATACAGTCAATAAAATGGCGTGAACAGAGATTTGAGGAATTGGAAGTCAATCACTCTGATCAACAGAAGATAGTTAGACAAGAAGTGAGGACAGGCAGAATCAGGCCAGAATCTAATTATATTTATGAGGCATTTGGAAGCCTTTTGTGGTTGTATTCATTTTGTCAAAATTATGTGTATTAAACAGTCTTCTGTTGGTAGAGGATAGAATGGATCATAATCTCAGTGGAAAAGAATGAAATTGTTAATATTAATAACTGCTCCACCTTGAGAACGTATTCAGCGTGTGACTGACATTGAATTGTATATCCAGACCTCATGTAGTTTGACTGTTATTATTTCCCCTAATTGCTCTAATTGCCAGAGCTTGGGCTTTAGCCCAGACAGCCCCTGACTTCAAATACCAGAAACCTGCCATGGTTCTGGGAACAACTTGGAAGTCAAAGTGGTAGCAATGAGAATCAAGGAATGATGGATGAGGAAGAGTCTGAAAGAACACCTCAGAGTTGTTGATGGATTGGATTGAGAAAATAAAGGAAATGGGTAATATCATTCGCCAATCTGACCCTGGAAGACAAAAAAACAGGATTGTAAAAGGAAATTATAGGAACAGAGAAGGGGAATGGCCATTTAACATTTCAGATATATGCTGTGTTTAAGTTGAAGTATATGAAAATAGTTTGGTGAGAGTTCAACACAGTGATGTGGTCTCCTCTGGGAGAGAAAACCAATTGCCATTTTGGATGGGAACACAAGGCAGCAGGGAAATGGGATGTGTCAGAGATGTGGGAAGCATTCCTATAGAAGGGATTAGTTTTCAGATATGGTCTGCAGGAAGAGAGGGAGACTAGAAAGATGGGCCAGGAATGTGGCATTATAGGAGAATGCTTGCCTAGCATACATGAAGCCCAGGGTTCGATTCCTCAGCACACATACACAGCACCAAGTAGTAGAATGCTAGCCTTAAGAAAACTCAAGGATAGTGCCCATGCCCTGAGTTCAAGTCCCAGGATTGACAAAGAAAAGAAAAAAAAGAGAAGAGACTAGAAAAAAGCACAAAGCATCAGTACCCTGGCCAAAGGAGGAGCTAACAGCCCAAATAGATGGAGGAGATTTTGTCCAGAAATATTCAAATACTGTTTAAACCCATGATGTGTGAACTCTCATATAAGAGAGACGAGTTTACTTAGTTAAACTGTTTTTACTCTTCATTTCATCATTAGTGTAGTAGCACCATTCTAATAAAATGTAAGGGATTACATCAGATAACATACATGGCACTTATAAACTGACTTGTTGAATGCTAACTTCTTTTTACATTTACTTGGAGATAATAAACGTATAATAAAAAAGAAACATCTCAATGTTGTTATAGATTAATATTCTTTTGATGAGCCAGTAGAAGACTCTGACAAATATTTATAACCTGTCTGGAAATATGCATGCTCAACTTCATGCAATCAGTTAACAAACACCTTTGAAATGAGTCCCGTTCTAAAGATAGGGAGCATAACTCTTCTTAGTATTCTGAGTCTGGTCTTTGGAGATTTGTGTCAGCATAAAACAACATTTGTGCTAGGTACCAATGACTCACATCTGTAAGCTTAACTACTCAAGAGACTTAAATCTGAAGACAGTGTAAGAGTGAACTGTGGCAGAAAAGTTCATAAAGTGAAGCTGTGGCTCAAGTGGTAGAGTGACAGCCTTGAGTGGAAAAAAAGCAAAAGAATAGAGGCCATGCCCTCAGTTCAGGCCCTTGCACGAGCGCACGTGCGCGTGCACACACACACACACACACACACACACACACAGAGTGAGTGTAAGAATAGGAATAGACTAGATAACTCTTTCTGGGAAAGGCCAAGTCTGTTATATAGGCACAACCAGAATTGTTTGTGGGGGTATGACTGTACCACATGAGAGTTCCAGAGAGGGATATAGGTCTAAATTGTAGTAAAAATTGTAGCATCTCCCAGGGAAAGGTAGAGGGGGGCATTCCTTTACATTTTAGATGGGGTTTAATCATCTAGGAGAAAACAGTTGTAGAAGGGTCACTGTATACTACACAGTCACAATATCAACAACAAATTTGAGCAAGCTCTCCTACTTTGCACGTGAAGAAGCTTAATTGGTGTGAAAAATCAGGACTGTGAAAGACAGAAGCAGGTCATAGCTGTATGGCCACCATACAGGCATTGGCACACAGAAAGAGCACTGGGCTTTCCAGACTGGCCTGTCCCTACTCTACTGCCTTTGGTGAGCAGAAGTACCCCCTCTCCTATTGAGGCCCTTGAGAGGACCTGGGTTTGAGTTTCCTGGGGCATGTAATTTGCTGTTTGCAAACCTCTCTAGCCTGTTCCCACTTTAGCAGGAGGTCGATTTTTTCTGACATGCTTAAGAGCCCCTGATGTTTCCGGAAAGTGCAATTTGCTGTGGAAGTGTGAAACTTCACCCAAAATGGAAGCAGAAGGAGGAGGATGAAGCAACAAAAACATTTAGCTCCTTATTCCCCAGGCAGGACAAAGACTTGTGAAGTTGAGGGAGTCTTCCTCTAGATCAATACCTCTGCCTGACTCAGAACCCCCTTTACCCACTTCCAACATCACACCCAGAATGGGCTTAGAGGAGCAAGATGACAGAATGGCAATGCTAGCCTTTACAATTCAACCAGTATACGACTCCTACAGATATCAAAGACCACAGGGCTGCCGTGATATCAGCTACACCAATGCAGCTTATGAGTGGAAGACTATTTAGAAGGTGTCAACCTTCCTTCTGCCCTACGAATGAGTCAGGCTTCTGTTTAAAACCCCGCGTTGTGTGCATCTATACACAAGTGCATAAAAGTGAGGTATGATACATGTGAGGGAAAAAATCCAATGGTGTAACTCCAATTCTAACCAAATGAATTCCGGATAGCTGGTACTTGAAGTTTCACAGCTAATGAGGTCAAGGGGAGGGGGAAGAGAGGAATGAAAGAGGGAAGGGGGCGAGAAAGTATATTTATGGACATGGAACGTAGAAAACAAGATGGGATGAATGGTGTTTCAAGAGAAGGGAAAAGAGGATGAAAGGGTTGACTTTGATCAATATAGAATATTGTCATGAGCTGACATGTTGCATTGAAACCCTTTGCCCAATCTCTTCAAGGTAATTTTGTAAAGTCTATAACGAAACCTCATATACAAAGAGCAAGACACACAAATAGCAAGAGGAGTCATATTTAGGACTAAAAGCTTTGAATCCATAGGATTCTTCTTTGTGCTTAAGTAGATTTCTGAAAAGCAGGAATCTCAGTTTTAGGAAGAATTTTAAAAATAAATGAATAAGCAGACACAAGCACCACAATTATGCCCACATTTCCAAAGGAAATTCAACACCTTTCCAAAAGACTGAGCATGTTTTTCTCCTCAGGTAGAATAGATATGTGTCCTTGGACTCATTAGAAGGTTTTCCAGAGTTACCTCTGCACTGTGCTCTCTCAACCCCCGCCATGCACACCAGTTCTTCCTAGTATTTGAGGGTTGCAGGACTCGTGAGGGGGGAAAAAAAACAAAACATCTTTCATATTAATAACAATCATCTGCTTCTCAGTGCATGTTTTCCTCAAAATGTACTCAGAGATGAACATCATTCTTTCTTGTTGAAAAATAAATAACTAAATGGCATCCCCAAGAACATCATCATAAAAACATAGAAATCCTGGGGTCAGTGGCTCGCATTTATAGTCCTAACTACTCAGAGGCTGAGAACTGAAGATCGTAGATCCACACTAGCCTGAGCAAAAAGAAAAAGTTTTATGAGACTTTTACCTTCAATGAATCAGCAGAATGCCAGAAGGAGAGCTGTGGCTCAAGAGGTAGAGTGCCAGCATAGCAACTAGACCTTGAGTTCAAGCACCAGTAATATTGTGCATGTGTGCTTGCACACACACCCACACCCACACCCACCCACCCTCCGCACACAAAGCAAAACTCCCCACCCCATCCCCACAGAAACTACAGTGCAGAAAACCTCCACTTTTCAGGTCCTTTAAAATATAGCCACATAATAAAATTTCCATTTATTTTTCAGTGCTGCTCCCTCTAATTATTCTTTTACTGTCTACTTTCTTTTACTCTGTGTGTGTGTTTGTGTGTGTGTCTCTCTGTGTGTGTGTGTGTGTATTCACTAATACGCTTGAACTCAGAGCCTGAATGTTTTCTCTCAGCTTCTTTACTCAAATCTTTCATTCTACCATCTGAGTCGCAGATCCATTTCTACCTCTGAGAGTGGATAATTGGAAAATAGTCTTCGACTCTACTGACTGCTCAGGCTGGCTTTGGTTCTCAGATCTCAGCCTCCTGAGTAGCTAGAATTACCAGCATGAGCCACTGGTGGCAAGCTATGTCCTTTACTCTTTCCTCTTCTCCCAGCCTTCCCAGCCGGGGTGCCTTATGCAAAGAGCCCTCACATTCTTCCTTTCACCTATGCCCACCCACCAGGAAACAGGCCTTGTGCACAGGCTTCAAGGGACCTGGAGAAGTGTTTTGTGGAGCCTTTATCCCTGCCTGCCTTGACTGTGCTCACAAGCTCCACCTTCATACAGGAGGAGGGAGCTGGAAACTCTGCCCCACATCCTCCACTCCTTCTGCCTTGCTTGAAGGTGACTTTGGATTTGACAGAAGCACCTTGGACATTGCATCTAATGCTTTATTTCCATTCTACCCTCCCTGGTTCTCCTCCAAGCACATCATTCCAAATTCACTGCTTGATCTAGCCTCAAAAGAGCCCTTCTTCACAGATAGGAAACTAAATGGGTTTCATTGTATGCATTATTAATTTCCTTACCTGTCTTCTACCCTCAGTTTCAGACACCACATCCCTCCCCATGCATCTGCAAATGCCAGTAATGAGATTCTCATATTAAGTAGAGAGATTTTTGAGGTCTTTTGAATAAATACAGGCAAGAAACAAACTATCAAAATAGATCTGTGAAAGGTACTATGCTATTTCTTGGTTTATATTGCTTTTCTTATTTTATTTTATTTATTTTTTGGTCCCATAGCAGATTTCTACAGCTGTTGTCTGTGGCAACTTTCCAATTTGGGTAATTACATTCTGCTTACCTCTTGTTTCTCTGGTGGTTCTAAGATAACTTACTCTTCATGTCCTTTCCCAAGTAAAACAAAGAAACCTACTTTTGCTTTTGCTATTTGCAGAGGCGACATGCTGCTCAAAGTCGAAGCCTCGTAGAAAATAAGCCCTAATTCAAGGAGTTTAGAGCATAGAAGAAGTACCGGTTCTTATGAGAATGTTATCCCCAATCAGCTTCAGATCCTTCATTTGTATTTTGGGATCCCTGTTCTAAATTTGAAATTATTTGTAGGTTCAAATAGAATAGGTGATAGGCTTTAACAACCATTCTAAATATGCTAGGGATTATTGGTTGACCACAAAGAAACTCTGGAAAGAAATAGATTTAGCAGAGCATTTCTTCCAAGAGGCTATCTTACTTGTATCTCACAAGACAAAGCTAAATCTACAGCAAATATTTTTTTATAAGTACAAAGCTTCAGAAGAAAAGGAAGATATAATGCCTCTTGACAGGAGGAGGAGATACGCTGTTTGATCCTGGTCAGATCTCAGCAGTCAACCATCATTTAGACTCCTGTTATTTATTGCTAGAAATATCACAATAGAGGTCATAAGGGAAAAACCCAGGAGTGGGGATGCCATCAAATACGAGTCCTCTGTGTTAATTAACCAGAGTGGAATAACAGCCATACCAAGTTAGATTAAGTAGTAATTCCTCCCAGAATCTTCTAGAGATTTCCTTTCATTGCTGGTTACAATTCTGCACTTGGTGCTGGATACTAAAATGCATGGGCCTCTGTGTTCAAGTAAGATGGGAATCAGTAAATGTAGGTACTAACATCCAAGCAGTGAAGAAATCCAGGGCCTGGAAACAAGAAAGACACTCCAAAGAACCCAAGTAAAGAACCAAGTGTCTGTCCTGGTGCTGTACGGCCTGGATTAGGGGAAAGCGCGCCACCTACTGCTAAGAATCGGATTGTGTCTCATCTAACTTGGGTCTCAGCTTGGGGGGGTTCCTTTGTAGAAGAGCAAAGGCTGAGGTTAGGGTCTGGAGTAGATGTCAGCAGTGGAGCCCACGACATACAGAATTGGAAGGCAGGACTGAGAGTGACTTTCCCAAAGAGTGATGCTCCCCTTCTTCTCCCTGCTCCTGAAACAAGGGACCTGGAGGCGCAGGCACCCCATCTGTCCATTCTGAGACTCCTGGAGAGCCTCTCAACACCCTGCATCCTGAAGAGCTCTCAGGTTCTTTGACTCTCATTTCGTTTTGTAGATACTCATATGGCCTTGTACACTCTTTTCCCACACTAGTTGAGGCTGTCAGTGGGGGAACTTTGGCAGGCTTTGGTGTTGCAGTGGTGGTTGGAGAGAGGAGGGAGATGAAAGGACTGGGAGAGCTTATTAATAGTTAAGTGGACAAGACTGATAATGGGACATCTTTTTATTGGCCCCACAGGTAACTCATAATGTGCGAGCTTGCAGGCAGCACCAGTGATTTGCATCGATACTATTCAGGCTGAGGTTTTCATTATGTAGCACAGATGACAGGGGCGCCTGCTCTCAAAGGCGCTGAAAGAGCTCCTATCTCTCCTTCTGCGAGTGCGTATTCATTAATGGTTAGTAAGGTGCTTTGTCCCCATGGTATTGGGTGTTTCACAGGGAATCATTAACATCGTGAGCAGCTTCATACATATGTCGTATTGATGTGTAAAGTACCTGCAACTGAGGCTTTTGCATGCATTTAATTATTTATTTCTGAATGTAAAGTGCTGCTGTTACTCAAGGGTCTGCCTGAAACAACCAGGTGTGACATTTTAGAGGTGAGCATAAGAATGGGGATGGTCCACCCAAGATGGAGACCTGAATTGTGTGTGTGTGTGTGTGCTTTTTTATGTTCAGAGTTAGTGCTCTACAGTTCAAGCCACACCTCCACTTCCAGCTTCTGGGTGGTTAATTGAAGATAAAAGTCTCATGAACTTTCCTGCTTGTGTTGGCTTCAAACTCTGGTCCTCAGATCTCAGTCTCCTGAGTAGCTAAGAAGACAGGTATGAGCCATCCTTAGTGAGAGATTAGACTTTTTTTTTAAAGAAATGGGGATTTCTTTAAAAAATGAGAGGTGTTATTAACCAATGTTGGGGAGGGAGGTTAGTAAGTTCAATAACTGAACCTACTTTTACTAAGGGAAAGAAAAGGGGAGTCCGTGAGCTTCTTAGCAATCAGGGAAAAGCAGATGATTCGGTGCTGAAAATTAGGGTTTGTCTGGAAAGGAGCGTTGCACAAACCATTGTAATAATAAATAGGACAGAGGGCCAGGAGAGAAAAATATATGCTGGGGGAAGGGGTATACTTGAGCCGGAAGAGAGAGACACCAGGGACTGGACAGAGACAAAAATGTTTAGCAGCTGACAGTACAAAAAGAAAAAAAAAAGTTTGAAGGCTAAAAACAAAGGAGCCGATGCAGCTTTTCCTGGTAAAGGATGGTAGGAATAAATGGGGACCAGAGTTAGAAAGCAATTATCTCTGATTGCACAATTAGGACACTTATGAACCAGACTCTAGCCCCACCACTACTCAGGGGTCTGGCCCACCAAAGGACGTGATCGGATCCAGAGAGCTTATCCATCCTGTCCCACTTCAATCTAACACATTTCCAGACAAATTCTGGGACTTGAGGATGGAGGATAACATGGCTGGGATTTTCTGGTGGTCTGGGGCTGGCAGGCCTTTAATGAGACAGTCATGAGCCACCAAACAGCCCACAATACACATTTCAATTTCCCTGTCATTTCTTCTCAGGCCTCACAGAACTTCATCCAAAGGGTAAGGTTTTTTGTTTTGTTTTTTTGCTTTAAAATTATGGTCATGCTCATACTTTCCCCTAATTAATGTGTGTACATCCACCTCCCCTCGTTCTCATGCATCACCTGGTCCCAAATGCATTGGCTTTATTCGTATGATATGTGAGTTGGTGAGTCAGGCAAGTGTGTGTGTGTGTGTGTGTGTGTGTGTGTGTGTGTACCAATATTGGGGCTCAGACTCAGAGCCAGGCTCATTTAGTCCTTTTGCTCTCAACTCATGTTCTACACTTGAGCCACATCTCCTCATTTGGGCTTTATCTGGCTACTTGGGAAAGAATCTCTTGTACTCAAAGCTTGTCTGTGCTGTCCTTGAATCAAAATTTTTCAGATCTTAGCCTCCTAAGTAACTAGGAATACAGGCATAATCTACCGATTCTGCCTTTTAAAAGATTTATGTGATTAGACTTCACCGTTAGGTCTATGATACATTTTAAGCTAGTTCTCATATGTGATCTTAGATATGACTTGAAATCCATGGTTTATTGTATGCATGTACAGCTTTTCCATGTGATGTAAGAGCTGATCCTCTTCCTTTTCCTCTTCCTCTTCCTCTTCCTCTTCTTCTTCTTCTTCTTCTTCTTCTTCTTCTTCTCCTTCTCCTTCTCCTTCTCCTTCTTCCTCTTCCCCTTACTCCTCCTCCTCCTCCTTCTTCCTCTTCCCTTTTCTCCTCCTCCTCCTTCCCTCTTCCTCCTCCACTGCCTCCTTCTTTTCCTCCTCCTCATCTTTCTCCTCCTTCTCTTTCTCCTCCTTCTCTGTCTTCTTCTTTGGATTATCTTTACATATTTGTTCAAGGTAAGTTTTCTATAAAAGAACAAAACAGAACACACAGTAAAACCTCTGTGGCCCTGTGAAATTCAAAAATGTTAAAAGGCAGCCCTTGAAATTTTAGGACTTAAAATGGATGTGGATATTTCAAAGTAAGTCTTTAATTTAATTTATTTTATTTTGCCAGTCCTGGGGCTTGAACTCAGGGCCTGGTACTGTCCTTAGACACTTTTTGCTCAAAGCTAGTGCTCTGCCACTTGAGCCACAGCACCACTTCTATGTGTGCTTTTTCTGTGTATGTGGTTCCAGGGAGTCGAACTCAGGGCTTTGTGCCTACTATGTGGGCAATCTACCACTAGGCCATGCTCCTGGCCCCTCAAAGTAAGTCTTTAGATGGACATTAGATATTCAACTCATAGGCACAGGTACTTACAACCCTGCTAACCTCTTGTTAACTTTGTAAGAGGCTACACACTCTCTTCAGAAGTGCATGGCCATTTTGCATATTCCCCAGCAATAGGCGGGAGTTCCAGCATTTTCACATCATTGCTGACATCTGGGATGGTCTCTGTGTGAGTTTCGTGCCTCTAATGGATCTGCAGTGGTATCTCATAGTTCCTTAGGCTGACATTTTCAAATGACTGATGATCCTGAACAGGCATTCATGATTTTCTTCTGTCATACCTTTTGCTGTTTCAATTGTGCATTTGGATTTATGGTACACATTTGAGTCCCAGTCTTGCTTTCTCTATGATAAGGAAATATTATAAATGGAGTGGATTGGAAGCAGCAAATAATTCTCAAGGCTTTTGAGTTTGGGAAGGCCAAGATCAAGGCAGCAGCAGATTCAGTATCTTTATAAAGGCTGGGTTCCTGGTTTGTGGATGGAGCCATCTTGCTGTGTCCACATGAAGTTTATGAGACAGTCTTCTTCATGAAGGCACTATTACCATTCCTGAGAAGTCACCTCTCAAAGGCTGTGTCTTCTCATACCACCAGCTCAGCTCTCAAGTAACATGTCAAGGGTGGGCACGTGAATTCATGCCTAGTGGTCTTTATCTAGATGCATTTATTTTTGAGTATAGATGGCCAATTGTTCTAGCACTATATTTTTTTAAAAAAAAGAAAAGATCGTCCTCTCTCCATTGATTACCTTCTTGTGCCAGCCCATTATACATGTTTGTGTGTGGCCTGCTCCCCACTCTCTGATTCTTTTTCTCTCCTCCTTTGTCAATAGGGCACCAATTCCATACCTATGGCTTTCTGTATTTAGTGTAAATTGTTCTTCTGCAGGACTGTCTTGGCTGTTTCGGGTCTTGTGTGTTCCCACACAGAATGTAGAGTCACAGTATTTGTGGGCTAAATTTGCTGAGTGAGTCTATAGATCAAATTGGGAGGGGAAAAAAAAACTAACACTATTGTAATGTTCATTTCTGTTATGGTTTGTGTAAGTGTTTTCAATGGCCAAGTATTGAAGGTTTGAACACCAGCTTATTGCATTACTAGAGGTGGAAGGAAATCAGGATACATTGGGTATGCTCTACAAGGGGACTAGGGAAATGTAACCTCCTTTTTTATAACTCTTTCCTCTCCTTTTATCTCTCTCCTTTTCCTCCTTCTTCACCCTCTCTACCTCCCCCTCCCCCTCTCTTTCTCCCTCTATACTTCCCTCCTTTTCTTTTCTGTTTTCTGGTGCCATGTGGTATTACAATGAGCCGTATTTTTTTCTATTTCACCCTTTTACTATGATATACTCCTTTATTAAAGATCCCAAACCTAGGGACCAAAGGACTATGGCCTGAAACCTCCAATCCTTGAGCCACAGTAAACCTCTCCTTCTAATACATGGATAGATATCAATCATTTAGTCACAGTGATAGGAAGCTGACTAGCATTTCCTTCTATCCATGAACATAGAATACCTGTCTCTTTTATTGAGGTCTATTTTGATTTCTTTTACCATCACCTTGGTTTTGTTCATAGAGCATGTGCACACATGTTAGGTTTGTACTCAATTTTTTTTGTCTGTGCTTTTGCCCATGTTGGTTCTTCAGAGACTCTATTTTCATGCATGTCTGTATCCTTGAAGCTGTCCTTCAGAGCCCTAGTGTGCTATGCATACTTCTTTGCTAGATTTTCTTGTGTGCTTCACTTTCATTGGTTACATAGTACTGTGTCAATAAATTCACTATTTTTTTCCTTGTTGATTGATAATCTGCCATTTTAACAATCCAATGGTGTTTTTTTAAAATCTCACACATTATAATGCACATATTACACATATGTATATATGCATATATTGTATATACATGTATACATAGACATACAGATATTTATACATTTATAGCTGTAGGTATATATATATATGCATATATGTGCATACTGTGTACATAAAAGAAAGATTGAACCCCTGTGGGTTCTGTTTCTCTGGAGAACTTTGACTAATAAGCAGTTCACATAGAAAGCTTAAGGGAGTGATGACAGCATTATAATAAATATCATGCAGAGCTTCAGAGAAGTCAGGGTTCTGTATGTAAAACATGAATATACAGTGGATACAGGGGGTTCAAGGATTTTTTTGCAACATTGACAGACATTTTTTTTTTGCCAGTCCTGGGCTTGGGCTCAGGGCCTGAGCACTGTTCTTGGACTTTCTCAAGGCTAGTGCTCTACCACTTGAGCCACAGCACCACTTCCAGCTTTTTCTATGTATGTGGTATCAAGGAATTGATCTGGGGTCTTCGGGCATGCTAGGCAAGCAGTCTACCACTAGGCTAAACTCCCAGACTTGACAGACATTTCTTGCTCCATTTTTTTTTATTGTAGAGCAAGATCTGCAACTTACCTACTGTTGTAATGCACATGGGTGTGCAAGGGCTATATTGTATCCTGATTTGCAATCTTTCCAATAAACTCAGTCTTTTAATACAATCAAGAAATACAGTACACACAACATGCATAAGGCTGATGTGATGGTAACATAGAACACTCTTTTACAGTAAACTTTTTTAAGTGGAAAGAGCATGTCTAAAATGATGGCAGAAAATATGCTACAGTAATAATGATAATAATAATGATAATAATACATGGTCATTTATTATCACAGGCTAGCATTGCCAACTGAGCATAATTGTGGACCCTGCATTTTCATAAGATGGTAGTACAGTTGCCATAAATATGTGTGATATGCTGTCCTATGATTTCAGGATCATCAAGTGATAGGCAGTTCTGCTCTTCTGTAATCTTATGGGACCACCACCCTCTAGGTGGCTTCAGATTTACTGAAATGTCATTATGTGATGCCTGACTGCTTATTTCACTTAGGAAAATATATAACCAGGATGTTAAGCAAAGAGAGAGAGAGAGAGAGAGAGAGAGAGAGAGAGAGAGAGAGAGAGAGAGAGAGAGAGAGAGGAGTTATAGATATACGGGGGATATAGAAGGGATATATAGAAGAGTTATAGATATAGAGGGAGAAAGAAGGAAGGAAGGAAGGAAGGAAGGAAGGAAGGAAGGAAGGAAGGATGGAGAGATGGAGAAAAATGAGGAAGAAAGGAAGGGAAAGAGGGAAGGGAGGGAGATTAGTTATACAGTGCTAATAGAAACACAGAGTGGAAATGGTGCTGTGAAACCCAGAGTGGCTTGGGATACAGTGGTAAAGAACTTGCCTGAAATGCACAAGACTCTGACCCACAAACCTCCCTCCACAAACCAAACATAACAATGAAGAACCATAACCAGGGTGTTGATGGGTATGCATGAGCAGGAGGCCAGGTGGAAAGCTATGAAAGGGGTAAAGGACTCAGATCTCAGACTAGTTGATGCATGTTGCAATCCGAGTTACTTTTGCAGGAGGAGACACTGAGAAGGAAACAGAGAAGGAAGAGCTAAGAGGCTATTCAGGCTCCTAAAGTTAGAGCCACGTGAATGTTCAAGGTGGTGAAAGGTAAGGGACACAGGACATTGAAGGTGACAGATCCATCTCAGTGCCACCATGCTGCCTCCTGGGCCTGGCAGTAGGGCCCTGTAATTGGATTGGGCACCTTTGCCCTCAAGGGATGCTCAGCAAATGTCAGGCTTTAATGAGATTTTCTATACCATTGGAGGACTTTTGTGGCCACTCACAGCAAGTCACCATCTGAAGTTTGCATTGGCTTGCCACTCTGGAGAAGATCACTGAATCTGCTATAAAGCAAGGGAGCCATGCAGGGATTCCTGGGGAGGTAAGAGAGGGGCGGCTCTAGGCCTCTTGGACAAAGGAGATTCTGGGGCCCTGCACTTCCGTATATTAACTTGTTCCTGGATTTGCAAAGATTCCAGGGCTGGGGGAAATTCTAGGACTGAGAGAGAACAGTAAATGTCACAGCGCTTAACCTTTTACCTTCAGGAAAGGCTGTATGTTCATAGAATAAATGCATCGTCCTCAAAGACTTTCTTTATTTCTCCAGGGCATGACTTAAATATTGGGGAGCAATAGACTGAATTCTCTTTTGATTTCTACCCTTCTCTTACATTTCTTTCCCTCTAGAGTCCTTTAAGCCTTTGGGTACCCACCTGCAGAACACAGATAAGACTGTCTTTCTGTGCCTTGAAGGTATGGTGGCCATTTCTGACATTCCTGTGGAAGAACAGTGAGCAAATTGGCAAAGGCCACTGCTCTGCTTTCAGCAGGCATATGTTTTCCTTTCCATTTTATTTTTGGAAATATCAGATGAGCTGATGAGGTCGAGCACAATGGCAGGAGCCAGTCCTGAGAGCAATTACAACAATGAATTAATTAAAACCCCATCATCCCAGGGTGCGGCTCCACAGGAGAAAAAAAATTATTCCCACAGGGAAAGACCCGGGAAGGATGCTGTTTAAGATGAGATGACCTTTTGGCATATGGTGACTCAGGGTTGGATGCATGGGTTTCTGAAGAACTCTCCAAGAAGCCATCCATCTGGACCCCTGTGTTGCTCCTGCGGGCATGCAGAGCTGACCAGATGGCCCTTGATAAGGCAGCTTCGAAGGAGGGAGGCCAGGAATGGATGCAGAAAGTTTTCTTCTCTCAGAGGCGAATTGCCTTTGGGTCCAAAGCATCGCTTGTTTCAATCTTAAAAGCAAAATGTTTGTGTGTGCATGTGCTGTCATTTTTCCCCAGGGCAAACAATAAAGAGAGGAGTTGGGGGAAAGAATTCCTAGCAAACTTAACACAGGCTAAGGAAAACACAAACACACCTTGATACACAACTCCATCTAGCATAAGAATGTTTCCCCACCCAGTCTGTCTGTTTAATATTCAGTTACCCTTCCAAAATCACTTAAAGCCTGAGAAGTGCAAGGGTAAGACAAGGGCAAGAATCATCTGTCACCCAAATGAACTGGATGATCCCAAGCCATCTAATCAATAAACTGTCTGGAATCTAGGGGATTTCTTAGTGGATGATGTCACAGGAGGAAGTTTTCCTTTAAGTTGCATCCTTGGTTGTCAAAGAGTAGGGTGGGAGGGGGTACACCCTTCACTGATTGTGATTCGATTCAATGAATTGGGGTGATTTTTTTCCTCAGATAACTTCATAAGAACTCATGGAAAAAAATAATAATTGGGGACACTAAGGACCCACTAAGAAAACCATAGATCATCTCTTCACAGTATTTGGAAGCCCTTTGCTAATGATTTCAAAGAGAAGGGGAATTTAAGTTAAAAAAAAAAAGTAGAGAATAGAAGACTTACTGGCCATTAGGAAAAGGATCAGAGCTATGCTCATGGGCCTTGACTAATAGTGGGAAAGACACTGGTTCCCAGTTTACCTTTAAGAGTAAGGATGTTGGATATCCTGGTTGAGGTTTGCCGAGGTCTGGTTAGGGTTCGGTGTTAAAAGCATCCCCACAAACGTAATAGGTAATGAGCCAGGGAAGTCTAGGCTCAGTGAAGGTGAAAAAAAACAAATGGACAAAAAGGCAGATGAATTTTCTCAAGAAGGTCCCCAGGGACTCTGATGCTTCCTCCATGCATTTTAACCTCCGCACTGTGTGAAGAACCCCCCAAATGTATGCAAATGTATAGGAAAACAAGAGATCTCAAACTTGGAGCGACAGAAGGAAATTGGGACTGATATAGCAACTTAGGAGTCAGGATGCCTTTTCTGTGGCATGAGCTCTCTCATTAGGTGGCATTGCAGCTCCTATGTTCCTTGGAGATAATCTTACTCTACAACTCTTACTGTAGACTAAAAACACAAGGTAGAGAATTAACCAGTAGCCCCATCTCAATTAGGCACACCATTCTCAGCAAACCTGAGGCTCCCATTCAAGATTCCGGAGCTCCATTCGTGCTATAATATGACCGCCCAACAGGATTATTTCAGACATACATCGCAGTGGACAAGGATAATTCTATCATCGCTCAGATAAAAGGGAGCAATCTATATTATAAATAGTAAATGTAAGCTATCCCCAAATTGTTTTCTGATTGCTGTGTGGATAATTATGAAGATGGAAGTGTCTTGAGAATATGGATCATCAGTTGGCATTTTGCCAGTTCCTGCATGCTTCTTAAATGTAAGCTGGACTCAGGTGGCTAATGCCTGTAATCCTAGCTACACAGGAGGCTGAGATTTGAGGGTCAGAGTTCAAAGCCAGCCAGGGCAGAAAAGTCTGTGAGACTCTTAATCTCCAATTAACCACCCAAAAATCAGAAGTGGAGCTGTGGTTCAAAGTGTAAAGCATTAGCATTGAGCAAAAAGAGCTCTAGAACAGTGCGTAGGCCCTGAGTTGAAGCCCCACAATGAGAAAAAAAAAAGTAATCATAAAGAGAAGACATGAACATTTCTTACAAAACACCAAGATAGATGATCATTCTGCTGAGAACAAAAATGTTAGCATTGGAAGTTGCTTAGGGCATTTTTGAGATCAATTATATTACATATTTATATTCATTTAAAAGATTATTTTAATCTTAAAAGTTTTAGGAGGTCAAAATGATTGTCAAGAAATGAAATAGCATTCACATAAGGAATATGCCAGTGGATTTTAAAAGCCTTCCATTAGTGGGAAAGAAACAAATCAACTTTAGTTCATTTAGTTATCCAACTTGAGTTAATAGTTCATATATAAACCTTTCCCTAGCTCCTACCAGTGGTAAAACTGGATCTTTGGACATTCCAAGGACATCTTTTCTCTATCCCAGTGATGTATCCCTGCCAGATATTGAAGAAGGGGCAGATGAGTAAATCACCCAAGTGTTGATAATATGAAGTAGAAAACATTTCTGGGAGGTTTCTTGCAGCCAGAAAAAATTACTAAGCAGCTACAGACTAGAATGCTCTATGGTGGTGCATGGATGCAATATCTATATGAAATAGGAGAAGGTGTATGATGGGTTGCGTTTAGTACCTTCATTGGCCTTGAAGGCTCTAGTTCTGGTAATAAACCACCTGCTTCTGACTGAGAAAATGCACAGCACGTATCTGAATGCAGTGGACTGACCAAAGTATGAGCTTTTCCCATAGATCAGAATTCTGAGTATCTGAGTATTAAATTCTAGGTACTTGGAACTCATCCTTCAAGAACAGAAACATTGAAGATCATAAAGGGAATGGTTTCTTGTTTTGCTACCAGCTGATTTTAGGGGGGATGACCTCAGTCAATGGCATCTAGTCTGAAACATCAGCTAGTGAGAGGTCTGGAGGCAACAGCTCCTGCTTTGAAAATTGATTGTGAGGATCAAATTAGTTGGTGTATGCCCAATGTTTACAATAGTGTCTGATATGTGGCAAGGTGTTCTATTATGCTATTATCATTATTTTTATCTCTTTTCATGTTTAATTTCTAAGTTAAACTTTATTGAAGTAGGTGGAAAAGGAAAATACAAAACTGTTATCAGATCCACAGTTTTAATACCACAATGTGCTTATGTTCCAGTAAACACTATTTTACTTAGCAATATTTCAAAATGCAAGACCAGTGGTGCTTACAGTTCTAGGATGTGATAATATTATAGTGGTTCTATTTGGCAATTGTTGTTCATCTTTCACGTTGCCTAATTTATAAATTAAACAATTCTCCCCTTTTGGAACAGAGTCTTGCTTTGCAACCTTGATTGGCCTGCTGATTGCTATGTGACACAGTCTGGCCTCAGCCTTCCAATGCTGATGTAACCAGAGTCTGACAACCTGGCCGTTGCATGAGATGACCTCATGCTACTCTGACAGGCATTCCATGTTTAACTTCTGCATGTTTTACTTCTAGAATTTTTCAACCCAAAGCTGGGCATGGCTAGTGGAAGCCTTAGCAAGTGATATCATGGGGTGGGTATGTTACAGCCCATTTGTTTCTTGATTCATCTCCTAGCAAAAAATGGAATTTTTCACATACATCTCTATACTGGTATCACAGGACCAGATCTGGACTTGGTAAAGAGAAGTGGTTGGTAAATATTTAAAGAAGGAACTCAGGAGTTATCTCAGTTGCATTCCTTGTTTCATTGGCTACACATGTTTTTCTAACATATATGGTTCTAGTTTCTTCTGAATTGAAGAAAAATGACCCCCGTAACATAGTATTGATAAGGTCTAGGGACTCTGAATCACTTTCGCTGCCCTTTAAAGAATAAAAAGGCAGGAAAGTGTTTAAGGTAAACAGAATAAGTTTTTAATTATTTTATTTATTTTTTATTGTCGGGGTAATGTTTAAAGGGGTTACAGTTACATTCACCAGATAGTAGGTGCATTGCTTGTCATGCATTAATACCCCTTCTCATATTTTTGTCCCTATTTTCCTCCCCCACCCCCTAAACAGAATAAGTTTATTGGAAGATGAATGAAAAGCCATGAAAGCAAAAAATAATCTTCCTGATGCTTCCATGAGGGGAGATACTCTTGTACAAGGGAAGATTTGAGGCCTCTTTGTATAATCTCACCAGATATGTGATCCCTAGTCTCCTCTTACTCACAGGATGTATCTTTGGTTTGATTGGTTAAACAGCAATCACTCACTGCCAAAGGCATTTCTGATTGGATTTAAGTTTCTGTCTGATTGAGCCCATACACATCTTGGTAGAAACTGGGCCGGCTTACCTTCTGCTTTTGCATCTAATCTAAATACATGTGCCAAGCAAGGAATCTGCACCTTGGACAGGAACAAGCAAGGTGATCTATATCCTTTTCTTTTTCTTACCATGAGAGACTTTGTCCCAGTCTCTTTCAATCCCTCCTTACCTGTGGTCAAACAACTGTCCTTCAGTATAATTCCAATGCACCTTTGAGGGGATATAGGTGTAGAGAATCTGTTCCCTGGTAGCTATGCCAAAGAACAAGGACTGCTTTATGGGTACTGAGCCTGTGCCAACCAGCTTCTCTGGCCATCTACTGGCCAAGAGGATTGACTCAGGCTTGGCTGAAAGGATGAGCCATTTCCAGAGCTTGGGGCATAATGACTATAGATGTTGCCTGAGTTGATGTTGATAAAAACTTGCCAAGCCCTGGCGTGGTGTGATATTTATATGCACAGTTGGCCTCTAAAAAAAAAGTGATTATCGAAAGGAAGTAATTGTTTAGAGCTTCACACTGAATTCTAGTCCTCCTTTGGCCTCGGTGACTAGCATTGCTAATCAGTGCCAAATTACTGGTATTGTAATACTTGCATTAAAATCCAGACTGGCCATTTGCTCAGTGGAGGGTCTTCTCTGGATGGCATCCATGCCTTGGTCTGTGCAGGAGAGCACTTCTCTGCACTACTGGCTGCAGAGAACACTTTGCAGAGGGATGAAGCAAGGCCAGGAACACTTAGCTATTAGCCAGCCCTTGCTTCCCCCTCCAGAAAGGGTAGAGAGTGGCCTACAGGGTGAGGAGAAGGAGGCCTGCAGTCAGAGTTAGGAGATTAGGAAAGAGGAATTATTTTTTTCTCACATGGTTATTTGTGTGAGAGGGCATATTATCAAAGGAGATAATCATAAAAGCTAGAGGCCTCTTCATCTTCTGCATTTCTTTTCATTTCTTTTGTGGTGTGTGTGTGGGGGAGAGAGAGAGAGAGAGAGAGAGAGAGAGAGAGAGAGAGAGAGAGAGAGAGAGAGAGAGAGAGAGAGAGAGAGAGAGAGAGCGCGCACGAGCACACTGGGGCTTGAACTCAATGATGCAAGCTCTTGATTGCCTTTTTTGCTCAAGGCTAGCACAGTAACACATGAACAACACTTCCACTTCTATTATTTGGATGGTTAAATGAAGATAAAAATTTCTTAGATTTGTCTCCCCATGTTGCTTTGAATTGGGATCCTCAAATCTTGGCATCTCGAGGAGCTATGAATATAAGCATGAGCAACAACACTAGTCTTGCAATATCTTTCTTCATGGGTCTTGCTACTGAGATTCTGTTTGACAAGGAGAGTGCTAAAAGAGAAAATCCTTTATGTCTCTCTTCCATGAGTTGGTCCGCTGTTCTCATAACCAGTGAGTTCATTCCATTAAAGGATAGCCATCTCTGACCCACGATGTTCTATTAGTATTAAATATATGATGTCATTATTCCACACCTGGACCTATGAACCCAGAATAGAGAATTTTCTTCTTAAGAAAGTTTCCACAGTGTTTGATAATGTGAATAAAGCCAAGATAGGTACAATTCAGAGCCTTCAAAAAAGAGCAAGCTATCTTAAGAATGGAGACAAATGTCATACTTGAGAGACATTCAAAAGTTTTTGTAGTCCAGAATTTTCACCTGTGTCACAGTTTGCTAACAAGGGAGCTGTGATCAGAGTATGATATCTTTCTTCCTTTTTCTTTTCTTTTTTCCAGTCCTGGGGACTTGGACTCAGGGCCTGAGCACTGTTCTTAGGCTTCTCTCAAGGCTAGAACTCTACCACTTGAGTCACGGTGCCACTTCTGGCTTTCTCTGTGTGTGTGGTGCAGAGGAATCGAACCCAGGGTTTCATGTATGCTAGGCATGCACTGTACCACTTAGCAACACTCCCAGCCCTTCAACTCTTGTAATGTCTTGGTTTTATATTATTGTTTGCCTTGTTAAAGTCTTGGAAAACTTCCCAAGGATTTTCTTTTCTAATTGATTGTTTTTAGTATTTTTACAACTATTGAAGACTCAAAGTAAATTTGGTTGTGATCTAAATAATTTCCTTTAATATTCCCTAGTGATGGGAATATGATTTTATTTCTGCAGTTAGTAACATTTTTGAGTTGTTAGTATAGTTATCAGATTGGTCATTCTTTACCTGAAACAAATAAAAATATCTAATATAGGATTATTCAATAGGTTTAACTTATGTCCTCACGTGGTTATATTGTTATGACATTCACCATATCAACAAATTGTAAAGAAGTAATCTATGTTAGCCAGGCCCCAAGCTCATTGCCTATAATAGTTACTGAGGAGGCTCGGTTCTGAAGATCACAGTTCAAAACCAGCCTGGGCACTAATACCCATAAGATTCATCCCCAATTAACCACCAGAAAACCAAAAGTGATGCTATGGCTCAAGTGGTAGAATGTTGTTAGCCTTGAGCTGAAGAGCTCGAGGAGAGCACTCAGGCCCAGAGTTTAAGCTCCACTGTCCAAAACAAACCAACTAACCAAACAACAACAACAAAAGTGATACATGTTAGAAAGTGGTAGGAAAGAAAGAAGAGAGAAGCAGAAAGAAAACGGCAGGAGGAGAGGTGAGATCATGAGAGAAGAAGAAAGAAAACTCTTATCTGTGATGGGTTGCAACTCTTGAATTCCTTAGGTACCTAGTGAAGGTCTTTGGGCTATAATTGGGACTATAATTGGGAGATTATTTTTGAAAGTTCTGGATTATCCCATGTTCTCTTTCAAAATAACCAGAACTAAACTTCCAGAGTAGGAAATAAAGGTGGTATACCACATGCTCAGAAGCAACCTGAAATCTATGTTAAATGGCTGAAGTAAGAGGTCTCCCAGAAAAGCCTAGGAGCTTAGGTGCAGAGGGCTCATACCTATAATCCTAGTTACTCAAATCTAAGGATTGCATTCAAAGTCAGGCTATTCAGGAAAGTCTATAAGAATCTTATCTCTAAGTAACTACCAGAAAACCAGAAATGTAGCTCAGTGGTAGAGCACTAGCCTTGAGTGAAAATGCTCAGGGACAGCTCCCAGGTCTTGATTTCAAGCTCCAAGACAGACAAAGAAAAAAAAAATAGTAAAAAGGAAGGAAGGAAGGAAGGAAGGAAGGGAGGAAGGAAAGAAGGAAGGAAGGAAGGAAGGAAGGAAGGAAGGAAGGAAGGAAGGAAGGAAGGAAAGAAGAAGGAAGAAAGGAAGGAAGGAAAGAAAGAAAAGAAAAAAGAAATGAACAAAAAGCCTAGGAGATTTTCATGGGCCATAAAATCAAGTGCTTAATTAACACTAAAAATAACACCAGAACTTGCTTAAATGGGTCCACCGAACAAACCTAGGACAAAAGACCTATGAAAATAAAGACTACCTTAAAATCTTGACAAGGATATAGACAGATAGAATCAGTTAATCTTTATGAATTGTAGAGATGTCTCAATAAATTGAAAGAAAGGTAAAAATAATCTTTCTTGCAGTATAATTCAAACTGGTAATATAGAATGTGGATGGAGCGGAATCTTCGCCATTTTGGAGCTGTCTTAGGAATAGGTGATTCAGACAAAGGCTATGATGAGTATTGCTAGCATGGGATTGACAAGGAGAAGAATATGTACAGTTTTTCAATATCTTCCCGCAAATGTCTTATAAGTTGTATGGAAAAGATAACAGTAATTTTCTGTAATAGAATTTCGTCAGATACTTTAACAAAGCTGTCAAAGCAAACATCGCCAGTAACTTACCTAGTTACTGATGTTCTTAATAAAAGGATACAGGGTCATATCCTGCCTGAAACGTACTACCTAACATCTAGTAAGTAGTACCCAGCATACCTAAACAAAGGAGCATTCCGATATCAGTTGGTCATCATCAAAAACTCTTAGGTTTGAAAGAAAGCAAGCTTAAGGAACAGTTCCAGATTATAGCAGACTAAAGCTGCTTGACAACTACATGCAGTGAATGATTTGGGGTTGACAACTGAAACTGGTTAGAAAGCCTTGGGAAATATTACTGGAGAATTGAATTGTGGATTTATACTAGATAGTACTATACAGTACTACTAGATTAGCACCATTTCCTGCTTTTTAAAAATTAGACTGTGGTTGGGCCGGGAGTTTGGCCAAGTGTTTAAAGTGCTTGCCTAGCATGCACAAAGACCGGGGTTCGATTCCTTGGTACCACATGTATAGAAAAAGCCGGAAGTAGTGCTGAGGCTCAAGTGGTAGAGTTCTAGCCTTGAGAAAGTCCAAGGACAGTGCTCAGGCCCTGAGCTCAAGCCCAGGACTGGCAAAGGAAAAAAAAGAAAAGAAAAAATTAGACTGTGGTTATATAAAGAACATTATTAGTTTTAAGGAACTACCTGTTGACAGCTAGGCAGAATGAACGTAACTCCATTTTATGCATAATAATTAAAAATAGAAGAAAGCAACAACACAAGCACCAATGATAAGGAGTATTGGGTAAAACATTAACAGTTGGTGAACCTGGGTAATTTATGGAAAAAAATGCAGTTTTTCTCTAAATTTGTAATCATCGAAAAATAAGCTTAGTCATACACTGGTAGGTCACAACTGTAATCCTAGCTAAGTCAGACAAATGAGTTCTGATAATTTTCATCCCAAGGCAGCCTGGGCAGACAAACCAAGGAGAATCTTAACTCCACTTAACCAGCAAACTGCCAGAAAGTAGAGATATAGCTTAAATGGTAGATCATTGGTCTTAAATGGAAAAAAAAAGTTAGAGGGCAAGACCCAGGATTAACTTTATTAAAATAGAGAGTAGAGTAATGCATGTACCTAGCAAGCAACATGCCTTAAGTTCAAACGTAAATACCACTGGCTTTTCCCTTGACGTTTGCTAGGAAATGGAGAGATTCCCAAAGAGATTGTCCTCAAGGTTCATGTGAACATTATGAGACTCTGCTTGTTTGTTTGTTTAGCTGTTGTTGTTTGTAGATGTGGAGCATCAAACCTAAAAGTGTGTATGTCACATATGCTAGATGTATGCTTTAGCCTCAACTTTACCGTCTGTTTGTAGGCATGTAGGAAGACCCAGATAGGGTGTTGTCCTCTAGGGACGGCTGTTCAGTAGAAACCTGAGGCATAAGATATGTATTTTGGGAGAGATTGGCTTCTCTAATGCTGCTTGCCTTGTCTCCAGCGTACCTCATAGCCCCAGCAAGCACAAGTGGCAGATTCCAAAGCCCTATGAGAAAAAGTCTTGTTGGTACTACTGGGAAACAGGCGGGGTTCTGCAAGGCATGCTGGGTAACACCCTTGTCCTCCTGCAGTCTGATGGGTTAGAGGCTCATGGTTTTAGATCAAGACAGTATGTTTCCTCACCCAATGTTTTCAAGACAGGTCTCTTGGTTGGGTACAGAGCTGAAACATAGTTTGAATGACTTCACAAAAGTTTGTAACTGGTGCATATTTAAATGTCAGCACACACTTTTGATGTATTCTATGACTTTTCACTTCATGCTATACACATAATTCCTAAACAGAATTTAACAAGTTAGATAAGGGCCTCCAGAATCCAAGCCTATCCACAGAATAAAGAAGGAATTGAAGGTGACGGTAATTTCAGATCTTATTCATCCCTAAGAAAACATGAAAGAGGAAGGAGTTCCTTTTTAAATGTACAAGAAAATGTCTTAAATATTCCCTCTCACCATCTTCCATTCTGTAGTGAAACCACCATTTGTATCTGATTTTCCACACTGGCTCATTAATCCATGAAGCAGCTACTAATTGAGCATGTGCTCTATGCCAAGTATTATTCTATGGCCTAGATACATAGTGTGAAATAGACATATGCTGTGTCTTGTGATTCCTCCATCTTATAAAAAGAAACATTAAATTGGGAATGGGCAGAGTGTGGGGAGGCCTTAGCCTTAGATTTGGCTGAGAAGAGAATGGAGAACGACTGCATATTTTGAACAAGATCTAGCTTACATTTTTCTTAAAGGATCACTCTGACTATGGGTTCAAAACAGAGTACTAACAGCAATAGAATATCATCCAGAGTCTCTGGTTATATAAAGAATAAATGACTAGTAGAAATTGTAGGTGAATATATAAGGTTTTTATTTAACTATAACTTAGAGTCCAAGCAAACAGCATGTCTTTTCTTCCTTCTCCCATCCCTCCCTTCCTCCCTTCCTTCCTTCCTTCCCTTTTTTGTGCTCTTTCTTTTGGCAGGATTGGGGTTTTAAACTCAAGGTCTTGCACTTGCTACTGAAAGAATTTTCTATTAGTGGGAATGAGATGTGGGAAAATAAAGAGAAAAGAGATATGCATGGCACCAATATTTGTGTTAGAGCCACTAGGATGTTGGGCATTTTCATTTCTTGGAACTGGGAGACAGGAGGAACAGAGCTGCTGTGGATATCTATAGGACATATGCAAAGGAAATAGCTTTGTTTCTAGGAAAGGGCTTTGCTGGGGACAGCATGGTGAGTGTAAGCACTAGATGTCTGTGGAATAAGAGCTGCAATACATTACAAAATATGGTAATTCTCCAACAACCATAAAGATCAGAAAATCTTATTCTTTTTGTCTGGTTATTACACTTTGTTTCTGAAGACTCATAGCGGAATTTGTAAAGAAATTATTACCTATTGTGGACCTTTCCCACACCAGGCTCACAACCTGGATCAAGATGCTCCTACTTCTTTTTCTATGAATGGTGCTTTCATAAGGAACAATGTATTCATTTTTATGTTAATGAAGTAAAACTAAGTACATACCTGAAGCACCAATGTATGAATCTCAAACTGAAAATGAATAATAAAACCCAAAGACTTCTTTCCATTCTGGGAAAAGAATTACAAAACCTCTCTGTCTCTGTCTCTGTCTCTCTCTGTTTCTCTCTGTCTTTCTCTTTCCCTCCCTCTCTGTGTCTCTCCCCCACTCTCTCTGTTTCTGTCTCTGTCTCTCTGTCTCTTCCTCTCTGCCTCTCTCTGTCTCTCATTGTTGGCTTTGTTTGTTGCATTTAGATGCTAGAATTGCACTAAGGCTTTTTCTTTATGCTAAACAGGAGTTGTACTGCTGAACTACTTTAAAAGCCCTGTGAAAACTCTCTTGCCTGTCATAATTGTGAAACTAATTCTATGATTTGTTTAGGTTTTATTTACTACTGCTAGAATTTGGCAATGAGCTTTGTGAGTTCCAGTGATCAAATAATGATATACCTGTTTGTAACAATCCTAAGAGCAGATTAGCAGTGCAGTGTTATTTTTCTCCATCTGTTTCTGTTGCTTTTCATTTTTGCCCATGTTTCAAAACCCTCTTGTCCTAATTCATGCTTTAGGCAAATAAAAATTAGTGATTGATTTACTAAAACAATTTGCTTAATGAATTATATTTTCTGAAAGGTTCCCATCCCACTAAATAGGTAATTCTAAGGGAAATGGAGGGAGGGCAAGCATATAACAAATGACATGATAAAGTCAGATGGAAAAAGGTACAATTTATTTTATACCCAACCAGTTTAGCTCTGTATAAATTCAGAAAGAATAAAAAACACTGAAGAACATCTTTTGTGGCATGATGATTACAAAAAAGAACTTTACACTGTCACTGGGCTTCAGAAGTATGATTCTAAAATATATTTAGCTGGGAGATGGAATGGAAAAAAGGAAAAGGAAAAGGAATATATATATATATGTATATATATATACATATATATATATATATATAAATTGAAGAGAGTTTGCAGATGGAACTACCAAGAACTTCCCAGGTCTCGCTAGGAGGCAGGGAGACAATGTCTCAGCATCCTCACTCTAGGTGGCTAATGGAGGCAATCACAGGGAAATCTTTTATGGGTAGAACAGTCCTCTCTTCCTTGAGCCTTGTATAGTTTCAGTTACTTTTGGAGAAGGAGAAAGACTGAAAGATACATGCTACATCAGAGGACCAGGGAAGAATGCAACCTTTTCTTCTTCTTTTGACCAAACCTCACTAAATCTGGGACAATAATCTACAGAAAATAAGGGGAAAATACCTCTCAACATAGGCTTTTTGTTGGCTACATTCTACTCTGACCTCTTCGATTCTTGACAATTCCATTCTTAGGTTTTAAACTATAGAAAGATAAAAAGACCGCTTATAAGTGGCTCAATTTTTGTCTATATGGAGAAAATTCTTCAAAGATTTTGAGATTTGGGTAAAAGTAAAACCAATTTGGTGATACTTTCTATTTTGTTCTGAATTGTACTCATTTCCTCCACGTTTCTTATCTCTTACTCACTACCATAATAACTGTTAATATTACCCATTCATGTTTGTGCATTTACATTTAATGGAGATTCTCCAAGTGATTGTGATTTCTTTTAATTCTTCTTTTGCCTTGAGTCAATGAATTTGGACATAGAAAGGTCTGAGACTTGCTCAAATTATTCTTATGTACAAAATCTGATTGAAGTAAAAGAACTTGGATGAAACCACCCTCCCAGGATTAATATAGAGAATGAATAGCATTGTTGCCAACCTGCCTGTCCTCATATGAGAACTGGGCGAATAAAGGCACATAAATGGATTTGAATATCTCCCCACAATCCTGGCAATATATTTCCTAATAACTAATGGGAAGGTGAATGTACAGGACAATTTCTCCAGGCCAGTGTCTGTGGATCCATAACAGCATTTTAAGAAAAAAATATAATATCCTTCTCAGCTGCCCTTGAGTGTAAAAGCTGATGAAAACTAAAGTCATAGATAACTGTGGCAAACAATATGAACCTCCTTCAACCATCTTGCAGGTTATTAACAGGTGTCAATCAGAGGTGGAAATCTAATCAAATCGCAAGTCCAATTTCTCAGGAAATGATGGGACCAGTATTTTTTCTACAGCATCAGTTCTCCCTCACTCCAAAACAACAACAAAAGCACCTTTCCTGGCACCCACATTAGTTTTGGGGGAGGTTGTGTGGGAAAAAAATAAAAAGAAAGAAAAACCCCCCTGCGTTCATTGTTTTTCTCAGCAGGTGGAGCTCCATGCATTTGAAAGGAGCTCCAGATGGGCAACAATGATGAATAAAACTATCCAAGTGAAACAATTTTCTCCTGGGTGTTGAATATTGCATTTGACTGGGTCTAAGGAGCCACGGAAACCAACAGAACAAATGGGAGATCGGTTGAATGGGGGAAAATAGACTCGCAATAACATTGAAGAAATGAAAAGAGCCGAGTGACTTCTTGGTGGACATTGATACTGAGAGTACGCTCTTGGAAAGACCACCCAGATGTAAGCAAAAGAAAGGAATGGTAATCTAAATCACAGCGAAGCACCATGTGGAAGGGAGGTAGATGGAGAAACCCACATGCCACCGTGCCAGTCAGTCAGATGATTTCCTTCCACTTGTGTACAAGCACAGGAAGATTCTGCTGGGACTGGAGTGTAAGTGTACATATCATTCCCACTTCCAGAGATTTAAGTATTGCAACTAGAACAATCCTTAAGATTCTATTTTCCACAAAGAACAAGCTGCTATGTGGGAGAGAAGAATCATATTCTTATGTTTGATTCAGAAACCAGATAATATTACATAGTTCCATTTACTAACTTAGCTCGTTAGCTTTGGGCTGTCCTGACGACTATATATTGTGTATTATCTCAATTTTTCCTGCCACAAACTATATAGTTACATAATCATTCCTACACTGTGGGAATGATGGGAAGCTTGAGGCCAAAAAGGTGAAATAGTGGCTAGTGTCAGGTTTCTAATCCCAAATGACTTGAATGCTCTTGACTATGTTTCCCAAGTTAGCTCTAGTTGGCTTCTCTGTCTTGCATTCCTCTGTCCTTCTCTCCGTAATCTTACTCTGAATAGGATTCAGCTTTTTAATGCATAATTCTATCACATAACTTATTTGCCACTTGGCTTTTAAAGAGAGGTTTTCAGGGAGTAAGAGAATCCTGTTGATGATCAGAAGTAGAAGCTCTGACCCTTGAGGTTAAGGTCACTGTACTATTTAACAGATGAAGTGGCTACTGGACATCAGAATGGAGAAGTCACAGCTTGGTTCAGGTCACATTAAAAAAATCAGCAGCTGAGCTGCACTAAGTCTTTGGTTAATGCCCTTCTCAAAGAACAATTCTTCATTAATATGACAACCAGGGTACCAATGAGAACAAATGTAGGCCCACTTACAGGGCCTCAACCAATCTGTGCTCACAGACTGTGCTCACCTAACAATGAACTTCCCCCAAGTTCATGCTATGGGGAAATTGTCTGAGTAAGACTCAGTAGGCTATATTTTTTTCTGTATTTGATGAGTGTTTTTTTTTTCTTCTGTATCACATGTGCTTATTAAATATTTAAGAATTGTGACATTATCGTCACTATTAGGGTATCCATCGTCTCAGCTCTGTGGAGAGTGTATACAATGCAAACTTTACTCTTTCTTTTTTCCCCACACTGTCTTGTTACCTTAATATTGCCTTAAGGGACTTTACACCAATGACTTTTTTTTTTTTTTGCCAGTCTTGGGATTGAGCTCAGGGCATGAACCCTTTCCTTGGACTTTCTCAGGGCTAGAGCTCTACCACTTGAGCCTCAGCACCACTTCTGGGTTTTTTCTATGTACGTGGTACCGAGGAATTGAACCCAGGTCTTCGTGCATGCTAGGCAAGCACTCTATCACTAGGCCAAACTCCCGGCCCCACCAATGACTTTTTAAACCAGAAACTTCTTTATGTGTGCAGCCCTTTTCTATGCATTTTAAGATCTACAGTTTCCCTGGCTTCTACTCAAAAGGATTCTCTACTGGGATTGTGTAAGGCAAAAATGTCTCTAGATATTGCTCAATCTCTGTGAAGAGTGAAATTACCCTTGGTTGAAAATGGGACCAGAGGCTTCCAGAACTTAGGTACCAAGCATTCTATTTGCTTCCAGTTCCTGTCTCATTTTTCTTCAGCTGCAAAAATAGAACAGTGTATGTGATAAACTATAACTTCCCTTCTAGCATGCAGTGACTCGCTTCTCCTTTTCTGGGTCTGATCTTGCAAAGAGCAGCAGGGAAATCTGTAGATAAAGCCTGGAACAATGGTCTTCTAGCCCAAAGGCACACTTTTGGGGCTATGACTGGTGTAAGAAATTTACACTAGAGAACAGCAAAGTGAAGTTTCGTGATAGAGCACAAACAGAAAAATCAGGATGTTAGAGAATACAGTAGGGTAAGAAAGCAGTGTTAGGTGAGGTGAGCTTGGTTACAAGCCAGAGAAGTGAGCCTTGATGAAGCCTTGCAAAGAGCCAGAACTTCTTACACCTAGGGATGTGTGAGCAGGAGACACTGGTGAAAACTCTTCCTGCCTGGTGTGGTTAATAGAATAAGATTCATTATACACAACATATTTCCATTCACCTATAGCTGGCCATGTGCCATCTGTGGGAATATGAGGATTCATTAAATATGGTTATTTGTCTCGATGAAACTTGAACTCCAGCACATATGTTACATGAGAATCTAACCAGTAGAAGAGGTTCCATGGAAGCCACGGAAGGATCAGAGAGAGTTTAGCAAGGGTACTTTTGGAATTGTGAGTAGGGCCAGACAGTACCTTCTTCACGTGCCTTAGGGAATCATGGAATTGATCAGGCAATGCTTTGCATGAGTGAATTCTGGGCTTGTTAATCACATTGGAGGTAACTGTTTTATTAGACTCCTGATGTTCCCATTTTGCCCCAATGTTAAGCTACTACAGAAAATTCTCTCACAGCTCAAGACAGGAAACTGCAGGGCCTTTTTCCTTGAGATATGATAGATAAGTGACTGGAATGATCGAATTTACATTATATGCCCTAACTTCACTAGTTTGACAGCCAAGTAACTGTGCGACCAAGTATCTGTGTGCTTTTGAGCCTATGATTTAGTAGTAGATGGCCACCTAGAAAAACAACACTAGGCTTGGACAAAGACAGAAAGCAGAACTGCATATTAATTCCTAACATACCCACCTCTCCAGCCCCACCTAAAAGTGTACTTTGACATTAATGAGCCCAAGCAAGCTGAGAATATTGTGAAATTAAAAAAAAAACAACAGGAAGTCTCTCAAGGATTGTTTCTTTGTTAATATACTTCTGTCTTGAACTAGAATGAGCCCTCTCCTGCTATAAACAAGAATAATTTCACTGCTTTGCTTTTGTGCATCCTGAACCCTTCCTTTAGCAATCTTGATGAGCATGGAAGGTTGTGTGCTGCATACCAATGGCCTCTCTAAGCTTGAAAATGAGGTAGTACTCCCAACCCACACCATCTGTGGTCTCTGCTAGATTTGTGGCATGTCTCCCTGAGCTGAAGCAAACCTCACTGTCTCCAGTACGCTGAGAATCAGAAATCAGAAATAAATTAGGACAAGTAGGCAAACATTAAAATGAGTTGTTGCAGAACATTTGTGTAGATTCTAATCTTCAATGTCAAGAGTGCATCATTGTGCTCTAATCATATCATAGAGGAAAATACTTTGTGGCAGCCAGTCATAAATGAGCAGCCAGTGAAAGAAATGGGAATGGAAACTGAGTCACCAAGGAGCATTTTTACAGTGCAGACAAAGCATCTGTGGGTGTGGGGGATGGAAAGGTGAATGATGAAGAGGAGGAAGAGAACTCCTGGCTATTGTCTTGCTGTCTTGTCCATGTCTACAGAATATTTGACTAGGTGAGGCTGACAGGATGTCTGGATAAATAGGTTTGGGCCAGAAATGTTCATTTGTGATGGAAGTTTTTCCTTACAGCCTGTATCGGGATCTCCAGAAGCTCTGACAAGGATGGCAATGGCTCTATAAATCAGCCAAGGTATTTGTCTGCTAGGAAAGCATTATCTCAGTGTTTTTCTCAGTGATTCTGAAGAGTGCTCTCCATCCCCCTTATCAGAGGTCAACAGCTTTCAATGTACACAGGATGCCCTCTAATGAAAATACAAACAAAAGTCTTCAGTGCTCATATATTCCAGTTAATAATAATTGACTTATATGCACCTACACATTTCTATATAAATACAGAACCATTTGGTTACCTCCAAAATTCAAAAAAGGGGGCACAGTCCAGCCTGGGATTAGATGCAATTGGAGAGCCTTCTCTTGAGTAGCTAAGAGGAGCTGTCTTGAGGTTACAGTGTGATCCTGGTACAGGTCACCCAGAAGCTTGATTTTCCCCTAATTTCTAAATAGGGGTGCCTAACATGGTATGTAGCACTAAGACTTTGTTACTATGACAGGAAAGATAATTGTTCTTTGGAGGGGTCTGGAGCAATGGAATTAAAAGGACAGGACTTTTTCTTATGGAATGGATCAGCCATGATCTATTTTATGCTGAGTGGGACTGGGGCAGGAAAGGATGTGGGTAAAGCGTGGGAGGAAGACTGATATGCCAAACACTGTTTCTAAAGTAGTGTCATGCATTCATATTTATGTTTATATAGCATGTATTTACTTCTTATTTTCATCTTTTTTCCTCTACCCAAGCAGCTGACTTTGACATGTGCTCCATTGTTTGATGTTAGATATACCAGTCGTGCTTACATTTTGTGTTGTGGTTTGCTATTTGAAGTATCATTAGTTGCTTCCTTATCCTGGCTTTCCCATCATCCCATTTGCCATCTGGATGTAGCACACTGCTGCTAGCACTGCAGCCCCATCTACACAATTATGTAGTTTCTTCCACTGCTGGGGGGGGAGGGGTTTGTTATTTCTTTAGAAAACAAGAATGTGATGTGCATAAAGCTTGAGTGTTGGTTTTTATTTTTTTTTTCATCTAAGGCACTTGATGGATTCTTTAGGACTATTTCTGGTTGCTGTCATCATTTCCTACAGAAAGTTTGTCCTCTGTGTATTCTTGGTGCAGTACATGGCGGGGCAGAGTTTTACTAGGTGTGTGTGAGACTTGCCTTCTAAAAACCTGTATACATCTAAGTGGACAGTGTGAGCCCATGTTGATAATGACACTCAGCTTCACAGTCCACAAAACATCCTTTTCTCCAGTGAGCTTTTGACTGAGGTAAATTGGTAAAATTATTGTTAAATTGGTGTGAAAGCATATAGGTGCAAGTCAGAAAGCTAGAGCAAGTGTTATTGAATGGAGGCTTTAAAATATTAAAGTAGCTCAATTTGGCTAGATTCAAGAGAGATCGAGATAAAAATGGCATGTTATTCAGACATGGTACCACTAAATATGCTGTTTTTTTTTTCTAAATCAAATCTCCTTTTCCCTATGTGTGGCACAATAACTCCAGTTTCTAGAATTGGCTAAAACATTCTATATCCTTTTTCATTTTTTTCTTTATTCTAGTTTTTGCACTACTGAAAAAATGAACTCAGTACTTGACATGTGCAAGGCAAGTGCTCTACCCCTCCTCCCAGTTTGACCTTGGTTAATTTGTGGTCTGTGTGCCTTTCTTGGGGCTTGAACTCAGGGTCTGGTTATTGACCCTTAGCATTTTGCTCAATGGTGGCACTCTACCAACTGAGCCTTTCTTGCTTTGGGGTGGTTTATTGGATGTAAGAGTCTCATGGACTTTCCTGCTTTGAAACACTATCTTTAGTGTTCCTCAGTAGCTAAGATTACAGCTATGATCCACTGGTACCCAGCTGACTTGGATATTTTTTAAGGTAAGATATTGCTTTTTCCCAAGCTTGCCCTGATGTGAAATCCCCTCTCCACCCCCATTTGTGCTTCCCAGTGTCTCTGGGATTGATAGGCATGCACTACATACCTAGCCATTGTTTCTGCTAAAGGCATCCTCAAACCCTTTGAGTTAATTGGAGTCTGGCAAGCATTTCTCCATCTCCTGATCTCCATAACCCAAGAGCTAGTATCACAGGCTTGGGTCACCATATTCAGCTTCCAGGTCCTCTCTGAGGCTTTCTTCTTCAACATATGTTAATCGAGTGTGTCATCAAGCCCTAATCTTTTCATTCTCAATATGTCTCAGCATTCATATCCTTGTCATTTTCATTTTAACCTAGTTCTGAGATGGACGCCTTAGATTTATTTCTGCTCACTTGAACCCACCTGCCAACTGGCATGAAATCAATGATCCTAGCCTTACCTCTGTGTATCATTAATGCTTCTGTGGATCCATGTTTTCGTCAGTTTCTGTATCTGATATCCCTTTTTGTATCACTTAATAATGTGAATCTCATTTTGATTTATAAACCTTTCAAATGAAGTCCTTGCCATTTAAGTTTAATGTATCGATATGACAATGCCATAATTAACTACTTTCTTAATTGTTTTAGATGTGTTGAGCTGTGTGTTTTTTAAGTGCCAGGATGATACTTCTCCAACAGCAGAATAGATAGAGCACACGTAGTTGGAAGACAATAAACCTTTGATCATCTGTCCAGGCATGTCTCTAAACCATAAAAAGTAGACATTAAGACATAGAAATGTTTTCATGTGCCTAATAACCCACTATACATTTGTAACATCTAACTGGTTCAAGATTATTTTGGCCTATTAATATTTTTGCTTTCTAATACATCTTGGATTAGCTAGCACTAATGGTTGGATTCTGACAGAGAGCGACCTTTATAGGAAATAATTTGCTACTGTTCCTCATTTTTATTTGAACCGTTAGTATATTTTTTCCTCAATAGCTTGGTTGTGAACCATGATCCATTTAATTAAAATCCACGTTTATAGACAAAAGAAATCAACAATCTGAAAAAAGCAAAATGTCACATTCCTCAGGCCTCTCCTTTAAGTGCCCTGATTTTTCTTGAAACATTTGCTGAAGGCATTTATAGGCCTCTGTTCCCCAGAAATAAAACCGAACATCAGCTGAGTCACAGTGGAGACAGGTTCAAATCTTAGACATGTTTTACTTTCAATGTTTTTCCATTTTAACAGCACCACGAGTTGATGTTTCAATTACCATATGCATCTAGGATGTATACTTTCAAAGCAC